>NW_027597783.1:0-66000 GCF_964194155.1 Cetorhinus maximus | reverse complement strand
CCATTAGACACTGCACCCTGTTACATTACACACTGAACCATGTTCCATTTGACTCCGTAACCTGTTCCATTGGATACCTTATCCTGTTCCATTAGACTCTGCACCCTGTTCCATTATACACTGCACCCTGTTCCATTAGACACTGCACCATGTTCCGTTACACACTACACCCTGTTCCATTAGACAATGCACCCTGTTCCATTAGACACTGTACCATGTTCCATTAGACACTGCACCCTGTTACATTAGACACTGCACCATGTTACATTAGACACTGCATCCTGTTACATTAGACATTGCACCATGTTCTATTAGACCCCGCACCCTGTTCCATTAGACACTGCACCATGTTGCATTAGACACTGCACCCTGTTCCATTAGACACTGCACCATGTTCCATTAGACACTGCACCCATTTCCATTAGACACTGCAACCTGTTCCATTAGAGACTGCAACCTGTTCCATTAGACAACTGCACCCTGTTCCATTAGACACTACTCCCTGTTCCATTAGACACTGCAGGCTGTTCCATTAGACAGTACACCCTGTTCCATTAGACACTGCACCTTGTTCCATTAGACACTGCAACATGTTCCATTATACACTGCACCTTGTTCCATTAGACACTGCACCCTCTTCCATTAGACACTGCAGACTGTTCCATTAGACACTGCATCCTGTTCCATTAGACACTGTACCCTGTTACATTAGGCACTGCACCATCTTCTATCTGACTCCGTACCCTGTTCCATTAGACACTGCTCCCCATTCCATTAGACACTGCACCATGTTCCTAAGACACAGCGCCCTGTTCCATTAGACACTGCACCCTGTTCCATTAGACACTGCACCCTGTTCCATTAGACACTACTCCCTGTTCCATTAGACACTGCAACCTGTTCCGTTAGACACTACACCCTGTTTCATTAGACACTGCACCCTGTTCCATTACACACTGCACCCTGTTCCATTAGACACTGCACCCTGTTCCATTACACACTGCACCCTGTTCCATTAGACACTGCACCCTGTTCCATTAGACACTACTCCCTGTTCCATTAGACACTGCAGCCTGTTCCGTTAGACACTACACCCTGTTTCATTAGACACTGCACCCTGTTCCATTACACACTGCACCCTGTTCCATTAGACACTGCACCCTGTTCCATTACACACTGCACCCTGTTCCATTAGACACTACACTCTGTTCCATTAGAAACTGCACCCTGTTCCATTAGACACTACACCCTGTTCCACTAGACACTACACCCTGTTCCAATAGACACTACACCCTGTTCCATTAGACACTGCACAATGTTCCATTATACACTGCACCATGTTCCATTTGACACCGCTCCTCGTTCAATTAGACACTGTGCCCTGTCACATTAGACACTGCACCCTGTTACATTAGACACTGCACCTTGTTACATTAGACACTGCACCCTGTTACATTAGACATTGCACCATGTTCTATTAGACACCGCACCCTGTTCCATTAGACACTGCACCATGTTCCATTAGACACTGCACCCTGTTCCATTAGACACTGCACCATGTTCCATTAGACACTGCACCCTGTTACATTAGACACTACACCCTGTTACATTAGACAGTGCATCCTGTTCAATTAGACACCGCATCCTGTTCCATTTGACACTGCACCATGTTCCGTTTGACACAGCACCTTGTTCCATTATACACTGCACCATGTTCCATTAGACACTGCAACCTGTTCCATTAGACACTGCACCTCGTTCCATTAGACACTGCACCATGTTCCATAAGACACAGCGCCCTGTTCCATTAGACACTGAAACCTGTTCCATTGGACACTGCACCCTGTTCCATTAGTCACTACACCCTGTTCCATTAGACAACTGCACCATGTTCCATTAGACACTACTCCCTGTTCCATTCGACACTGCACCCTGTTCCATTAGTCACTACACCCTGTTCCATTAGACACTGCACCCTGTTCCTTTAGACACTGCAACATGTTCCATTATACACTGCACCTTGTTCCATTAGACACTGCACCCTGTTCCATTAGACACTGCAGCCTGTTCCATTAGACACTGCAGCCTGTTCCATTAGACACTACACCCTGTTCCATTAGAAACTGCACCCTGTTCCATTAGACACTGCAACATGTTCCATTATACACTGCACATTGTTCCATTAGACACTGCACCCTGTTCAATTAGACACTGCACCCTGTTCCATTAGACACTGCACCCTGTTCCATTAGACACTGCACCCAGTTCAATTATACACTGCACCCTGTTATATGAGACACTACTCCCTGTTCCATTAGACACTGCACCCTGTTCCATTAGACACTGCACCCTGTTCCATTATGCACTGCACCCTGTTACATTAGACACTACTCCTTGTTCCATTAGACACTGCAACCTGTTCCATTAGACACTGCACCCTGTTCTTTAAGACACTGCACCCTGTTCCATTAGACACTGCACCCTGTTCCATTAGACACTGCACGATGATCCATTAGACATTGCACCCAATTCCATTTGACAGTACTCCCTGTTCCATTAGACACTGCACCCTATTCCATTAGACACTGCACCCAGTTCCATTAGACACTGCACCCTGTTCCATTATACACTGCACCCTGTTCCATTGGACACTGCACCCTGTTCCATTAGACACTGCACCCTGTTACATTAGACACTGCACCCTGTTACATTAGACACTGCACCCTGTTCCAATAGACACTGCACCCTGTTCAATTAGACACTGCACCCACTTCAATTAGAAACTGCACCATGTTCCATTACACACTGCACCCTGTTCCATTAGACACCGCACACTGTTCCATTAGACACTACTCCCTGTTCCATTAGACACTGCACGCTGTTCCATTAGACACTGCACCATGTTCAATTAGACAGCGAATCCTGTTCAATTAGACAACGCATCCTGTTCCATTAGACACTACACACTGTTACATTAGACACTACACCCTGTTATATTAGACACTGCACCATGTTCCATTAGACACTACACCCTGTTCCATTTGACACTGCACCATGTTCCATTAGACACTGCACCCTGTTCCATTAGACACTGCACCATGTTCCATTAGACACTGCATCCTGTTCCATTAGACACTGCAACCTGTTCCATTAGAGACTGCAACCTGTTCCATTAGACAACTGCACCCTGTTCCATTAGACACTACTCCCTGTTCCATTAGACACAGCAGGCTGTTCCATTAGACAGTACACCCTGTTCCATTAGACACTGCACCCTGTTCCATTAGACACTGCAACATGTTCCATTATACACTGCACCTTGTTCCATTAGACACTGCACCCTCTTCCATTAGACACTGCAACCTGTTCCATTAGAGACTGCAACCTGTTCCATTAGACAACTGCACCCTGTTCCATTAGACACTACTCCCTGTTCCATTAGACACTGCAGGCTGTTCCATTAGACAGTACACCCTGTTCCATTAGACACTGCACCCTGTTCCATTAGATACTGCAACATGTTCCATTATACACTGCACCATGTTACATTAGACACTGCACCCTGTTACATTAGACATTGCACCATGTTCTATTAGACACCGCACCCTGTTCCATTAGACACTGCACCATGTTCCATTAGACACTGCACCCTGTTCCATTAGACACTGCACCATGTTCCATTAGACACTGCACCCTGTTCCATTAGACACTGCAACCTGTTCCATTAGAGACTGCAACCTGTTCCATTAGACAACTGCACCCTGTTCCATTAGACACTACTCCCTGTTCCATTAGACACTGCAGGCTGTTCCATTAGACACTACACCCTGTTCCATTAGACACTGCACCCTGTTCCATTAGACACTGCAACATGTTCCATTATACACTGCACCTTGTTCCATTAGACACTGCACCCTCTTCCATTAGACACTGCAGCCTGTTCCATTAGACACTGCATCCTGTTCCATTAGACACTGCACCCTGTTACATTAGGCACTGCACCATCTTCTATCAGACTCCGTACCCTGTTCCATTAGAAACTGCTCCCCATTCCATTAGACACTGCACCATGTGCCTAAGACACAGCGCCCTGTTCCATTAGACACTGCACCCTGTTCCATTAGACACTGCACCCTGTTCCATTAGACACTACTCCCTGTTCCATTAGACACTGCAGCCTGTTCCGTTAGACACTACACCCTGTTTCATTAGACACTGCACCCTGTTCCATTAGACACAGCACCCTGTTCCATTAGACACTGCACCCTGTTCCATTAGAAACTGCACCCTGTTCCATTAGACACTACACACTGTTCCATTAGACACTGCACCCTGTTCCATTAGACAATGCACCCAGTTCCATTATACACTGCACCCTGTTACATGAGACACTACTCCCTGTTCCATTAGACACTGCACCCTGTTGCATTAGACACTGCACCCTGTTCCATTATACACTGCACCCTTATACATTAGACACTACTCCTTGTTCCATTAGACACTGCACCCTGTTCCATTGGAAACTGCACCCTGTTCCATTAGACACTGCACCCTGTTCCATTAGACACTGCACCCTGTTACATTAGACACTGCACCCTGTTACATTAGACACTGCACCCTGTTCCAATAGACACTGCACCCTGTTCTTTTAGACACTGCACCCTGTTCCATTAGACACTGCACCCTGTTCCATTAGACACTGCACGATGATCCATTAGACATTGCACCCAATTCCATTTGACAGTACTCCCTGTTCCATTAGACACTGCACCTCTTCCATTAGACACTGCACCCAGTTCCATTAGACACTGCACCCTGTTCCATTATACACTGCACCCTGTTCCATTGGACACTGCACCCTGTTCCATTAGACACTGCACCCTGTTACATTAGACACTGCACCCTGTTACATTAGACACTGCACCCTGTTCCAATAGACACTGCACCCTGTTCAATTTGACACTGCACCCACTTCAATTAGAAACTGTACCATGTTCCATTACACACTGCACCCTGTTCTATTAGACACCGCACACTGTTCCATTAGACACTACTCCCTGTTCCATTAGACACTGCACGCTGTTCCATTAGACACTGCACCCTGTTCCATTACACACTGCACCCTGTTCCATTAGACACTGCACCCTGTTGCATTAGTCACTGCACCCTGTGCCATTAGACACTGCACCCTGTTCCATTAGACACTGCACCCTGTTCCATTAGACACTACACCCTGTTCCACTAGACACTACACCCTGTTCCATTAGACACTACACCCTGTTCCATTAGACACTGCACAATGTTCCATTAAACACTGCACCCTGTTACATTAGACACTGTACCATGTTCCATTATACACTGCACCATGTTGAATTAGACACCGCATCCTGTTGAATAAGACACTGCAACCTGTTACATTATACACTACACCCTGTTGCATTAGACACTGAACCCTGTTCAATTAGACAGCGAATCCTGTTCAATTAGACAACGCATCCTGTTCCATTAGACACTACACCCTGTTACATTAGACACTACACCCTGTTATATTAGACATTGCACCATGTTCCATTAGACACTACACCCTGTTCCATTTGACACTGCACCATGTTCCATTAGACACTGCACCCTGTTCCATTAGACACTGCACCATGTTCCATTAGACACTGCACCCTGTTCCATTAGACACTGCAACCTGTTCCATTAGAGACTGCAACCTGTTCCATTAGACAACTGCACACTGTTCCATTAGACACTACTCCCTGTTCCATTAGACACTGCAGGCTGTTCCATTAGACAGTACACCCTGTTACATTAGACACTGCACCCTGTTCCATTAGACACTGCAACATGTTCCATTATACACTGCACCTTGTTCCATTAGACACTGCACCCTCTTCCATTAGACACTGCACCATGTTCCATTAGACACTGCACCCTCTTCCATTAGACACTGCAACCTGTTCCATTAGAGACTGCAACCTGTTCCATTAGACAACTGCACCCTGTTCCATTAGACACTACTCCCTGTTCCATTAGACACTGCAGGCTGTTCCATTAGACAGTACACCCTGTTCCATTAGACACTGCACCCTGTTCCATTAGACACTGCAACATGTTCCATTATACACTGCACCATGTTACATTAGACACTGCACCCTGTTACATTAGACATTGCACCATGTTCTATTAGACACCGCACCCTGTTCCATTAGACACTGCACCATGTTCCATTAGACACTGCACCCTGTTCCATTTGACACTGCACCATGTTCCATTAGACACTGCACCCTGTTCCATTAGACACTGCAACCTGTTCCATTAGACAACTGCACCCTGTTCCATTAGACACTACTCCCTGTTCCATTAGACACTGCAGGCTGTTCCATTAGACAGTACACCCTGTTCCATTAGACACTGCACCCTGTTCCATTAGACACTGCAACATGTTCCATTATACACTGCACCTTGTTCCATTAGACACTGCACCCTCTTCCATTAGACACTGCAGCCTGTTCCATTAGACACTGCATCCTGTTCCATTAGACACTGCACCCTGTTACATTAGGCACTGCACCATCTTCTATCAGACTCCGTACCCTGTTCCATTAGACACTGCTCCCCATTCCATTAGACACTGCACCATGTTCCTAAGACACAGCGCCCTGTTCCATTAGACACTGCACCCTGTTCCATTAGACACTGCACCCTGTTCCATTAGACACTACTCCCTGTTCCATTAGACACTGCAGCCTGTTCCGTTAGACACTACACCCTGTTTCATTAGACACTGCACCCTGTTCCATTAGACACAGCACCCTGTTCCATTAGACACTGCACCCTGTTCCATTAGAAACTGCACCCTGTTCCATTAGACACTACACACTGTTCCATTAGACACTGCACCCTGTTCCATTAGACAATGCACCCAGTTCCATTATACACTGCACCCTGTTACATGAGACACTACTCCCTGTTCCATTAGACACTGCACCCTGTTGCATTAGACACTGCACCCTGTTCCATTATACACTGCACCCTTATACATTAGACACTACTCCTTGTTCCATTAGACACTGCACCCTGTTCCATTGGAAACTGCACCCTGTTCCATTAGACACTGCACCCTGTTCCATTAGACACTGCACCCTGTTACATTAGACACTGCACCCTGTTACATTAGACACTGCACCCTGTCCCAATAGACACTGCACCCTGTTCAATTAGACACTACACCCTGTTCCATTAGACAATACACCCTGTTCCATTAGACACTTCACCATGTTCCATTAGACACTGCACAATGTTCCCTTAAACACTGCACCCTGTTACATTAGAAACTGTACCATGTTCTATTATACACTGCACCATGTTCAATTAGACACCGCATCCTGTTCAATTAGACACAGCACCCTGTTACATTATACACTACATCCTGTTGCATTAGACACTGAACCCTGTTCCATTAGACACCGAATCCTGTTCAATTAGACAACGAATCCTGTTCATTAGACACTACACCGTTTTACATTAGACAATGCACCCTGTTATATTAGACACTGCACCATGTTCCATTAGACACTACACCCTGTTCCATTAGACACCGCTCCTTGTTCCATTAGACACTGCACCCTGTTCCATTAGACACTGCACCATCTTCTAATAGAATCAGTACCCTGTTCAATTAGACACTGCACCATGTTCCATTAGACACTGCCCCCTGTTCCATTAGACTCCGCAAACTGTTCCATTGGATATCTTATCCTGTTTCATTAGACACTGCACCCTGTTCCATTAGACACTGCACCATGCTCCGTTACACATTACACCCTGTTACATTAGACACTGCACCCTGTTCCATTAGACAACACACCCTGTTCCATTAGACACCGCACCATGTTCCATTAGACACTGCAGCATGTTCCATTAGACACTGTACCATGTTCCATTAGACACTACTCCCTGTTCCATTAGACACTGCTGGCTGTTCCATTAGACACTACACCCTGTTCCATTAGACACTGCACCCTGTTCCATTAGACACTGCAACATGTTCCATTATACACTGCACCTTGTTCCATTAGACACTGCACCCTGTTCCATTAGACACTGCACCCTGTTCCATTGGACACTACACCCTGTTCCATTAGAAACTGCACCCTGTTCCATTAGACACTGCAACATGTTCCATTATACACTGCACATTGTTCCATTAGACACTGCACCCTGTTCCATTAGACACTACACCCTGTTCCATTAGACACTACACTCTGTTCCATTAGACATTGCACCCTGTTTCATTAGACACTGCACCCTGTTCCATTATGCACTGCACCCTGTTACATTAGACACTACTCCCTGTTCCATTAGACACTGTACCCTGTTCCATTAGACACTGCACCCTGTTCCATTAGACTCTGCACCCTGTTCCATCAGACACTGCTGCCTGCTGCATAAGACACTGTACCCTGTTTCATTATAAACTGCACCCTGTTACATAAGACGCTTCACACTGTTGCATTAGACACTGCACCCTGTTACATTAGACACTACACACTGTTCCATTAGACACTGCACACTGTTCTATTAGACAGCGCATCCTGTTCCATTAGACACTGCACCATGTTCCATTAGACACTGCACCTTGATCCATTAGACACTGCACCATGTTCCATTAGACACAGCACCCTGTTCCATTAGACACTGCAAACTGTTCCATTAGACACTGCACCCTGTTCCATTAAACACAGCACGCTGTTCCATTAGACACTGCTACCTGTTCCATTAGACACTGCACCCTGTTCCATTAGACACTGCACCCTGTTCCATTATACACTAAACCCTGTTCCATTAGACACTGCAGCCTGTTTCATTAGACACTGCACCCTGTTCAGTTAGACACTGCACGCTGTTGCATTAGACACTGCACCTTGTTCGATTAGACACTGCACCCTGTTCCATTAGACACAGCACCCTTTTCCATTAGACACTGCACCATGTCCCATTAGAAACTGCACCTTGTTCCATTAGACACTGCACCATGTTCCATTAGACACTGCACCCTGTTCCATTAGACACTGCACCCTGTTCCATTACACACTGCACCCTGTTCCATTAGACACTGCACCCTGTTCCATTAGACACTGCACCCTGTTCCATTAGACACTCCACCCTGTTCCATTAGACACTACACCTTGTTCCATTGGAAACTGAACCCTGCTCCATTACACACTGCACCCTGTCACATTAGACACTACTCCCTGTTCAATTAGACACTGCACCCTGTTCCATTAGACACTGCACCCTGTTCCATTAGACACTGCACCCTGTTCCATTAAACACTGCACCCTGTTCCATTAGACACTGCAACCTGTTCCATTAGACACTGCACCCTGTTCCATTAAACACTGCACCCTGTTCCATTTGACACTACTCCCTGTTCCATTAGACACTGCACCCTGTTCCATTAGACACCGAATCCTGTTCAATTGGATTATGCCTCCTGTTCCATTAGACACTACACCCTGTTACATTAGACACTGCACCCTGTTATATTAGACACTGCACCATGTTCCATTAGACACTACACCCTGTTCCATTAGACACGGCACCCTGTTACATTAGACACTGCACCATGTTCCGTTAGACTCCGCACCCTGATCCATTGGATACCGCATCCTGTTCCATTAGACACTGCACCCTGTTCCATTACACACTGCACCCTGTTCCATTAGACACTGCACCATGTTCCATTTATCACTGCACCCTGTTCTATTAGACACTGCACCCTGTTCCATTAGACACCACACCCTGTTCCATTTGACACCGCACCATGTTCCATTAGACACTGCACCTTGTTCCATTAGACACAGCACCATGTTCCATTAGACACTGCACCCTGTTACATTAGACACTGCACCCTGTTCCATTAGACACTGCACCCTGTTACATTAGACACTGCACCCTGTTCCATTAGACACTGCACCATCTTCCATTAGACACTGCACCCTGTTCCATTATACACTGCACCCTTATACATTAGACACTACTGCTTGTTCCATTAGACACTGCAACCTGTTACATTAGACACTGCACCCTGTTCCATTAGACACAGCACCCTGTTCCATTAGATACTGCACACTGTTCCATTAGACACTGCACCCTGTTCCATTATACACTACACACTGTTCCATTAGACACTGCACCCTGTTCCATTAGACACTGCACCCTGTTTCATTAGACACTGCAACCTGTTCAATTAGAAACAGCACCCTGTTCCATTAGACACTGCACCCAGTTCCATTAGACACTGCACCCTGTTCCATTAGACACTACACACTGTTCCATTAGACACTGCACCCTGTTCCATTAGACACTGCACCCAGTTCCATTATACACTGCACCCTGTTACATGAGACACTACTCCCTGTTCCATTAGACACTGCACCCTGTTCCATTAGACACTACACACTGTTCCATTAGACACTGCACCCTGTTCCATTAGACACTGCACCCAGTTCCATTATACACTGCACCCTCTTACATGAGACACTACTCCCTGTTCCATTTGACACTGCACCCTGTTCCATTAACCACTGCACCCTGTTCCATTATACACTGCACCCTTATACATTAGACACTACTCCTTGTTCCATTAGACACTGCAACCTGTTCCATTAGACACTGCACCCTGTTCCATTAGCCACTGCACCCTGTTCCATTAGACACTGCACCATGTTCCATTAGACACTGCACCCTATTACATTAGACACTGCACCCTCTTCCATTAGACACTGCACCCTGTTCCATTGGACACTGCACCCTGTTCCATTATACACTGCACCCTGTTCCATTGGACACTGCACCCTGTTCCATTAGACACTGCACCCTGTTACATTAGACACTGCACCCTGTTCAATTAGACACTGCACACATTTCCATTAGAAACTGCACCATGTTCCATTACACACTGCACCCTGTTCCATTAGACACCGCACACTGTTCCATTAGACACTGCACCATATTCCATTAGACACTGTACCGTGTACCATTAGACACTGCACCTTGTTACATTAGACACTGCACCCTGTTCCATTAGACACTGCACCATTTTCCATTAGAAAACGCACCCTGTTCCATTAGACACCGCACCCTGTTCCATTAGACACCGCACCCTGTTCCATTAGACACTGCACCGTGTTCCATTAGAATCTACACCCTGTTCCATTAAACACTGCACCATGTTCCATTAGACACTGCTCCCTGTTCCATTAGAAACTGCACCCTGTTCCATTAGACACTACACCCTGTTCCATTATACACTGCACCCTGTTCCATTACACACTGCACCCTGTACATTTGACACCGCTCCTCGTTCAATTAGACTCTACACCCTGTTCCATTAGACACTGCACCCTGTTCCATTAGACACTACACCCTGTTCCATTAGACACTGCACCCTGTTCCATTAGAGACTACACCCTGTTACATTAGACACTGCACCATGGTCCATTAGACACTGCTCCCTGTTCCATTAGAAACTGCACCCTGTTCCATTAGACACTACACCCTTTTCCATTATACACTGCACCCTGTTCCATTAGACACTGCACCCTGTTCCATTAGACACTACACCCTGTTCCATTATACACTGCACCCTGTTCCATTACACACTGCACCCTGTACATTTGACACCGCTCCTCGTTCAATTAGACTCTACACCCTGTTCCATTAGACACTGCACCCTGTTCCATTAGACACTACACCCTGTTCCATTAGACACTGCACCCTGTTCCATTAGAGACTACACCCTGTTACATTAGACACTGCACCATGGTCCATTAGACACTGCTCCCTGTTCCATTAGAAACTGCACCCTGTTCCATTAGACACTACACCCTTTTCCATTATACACTGCACGCTGTTCCATTAGACACTGCACCCTGTTCCATTAGAGACTACACCCTGTTACATTAGACACTGCACCTTGTTACATTAGACACTGCACCCTGTTCCATTACACACTGCACCCTGTTCCATTAGACACTCCACCCTGTTCCATTATACACTGCACCCAGCGCCATTATACACTGCACCCTGTTCCATTTGACACTGCTCCTCGTTCAATTAGACACTACAACCTGTTCCATTAGACACTGCACCCTGTTCCATTAAACACTACACCCTGTTCCATTAGAGACTACACCCTGTTCCATTAGACACTGCACCTTGTTACATTAGACACTGCACCCTGTTCCATTACACACTTCACCTTGTTCCATTAGACACTGCACCCTGTTCCATTAGACACTGCAACAGGTTCCATTAGACACTACTCCCTGTTCCATTAGACACTGCTCCCTGTTCCATTAGACACTGCAACAGGTTCCATTAGACACTACTCCCTATTCCAATAGACAATACACCCTGTTCCATTAGACACTACACCCTGTTCCATTAGACACTACACCCTGTTCCATTATACATTGCACCCTGTTTCATTAGACACTGCACCCTGTTCCATTATGCACTGCACCCTGTTACATTAGACACTACTTCCTGTTCCATTAGACACTGTACCCTGTTCCATTAGACACTGCATCCTGTTCCATTAGACTCTGCACCCTGTTCCATTAGACACTGCTGCCTGCTGCATAAGACACTGCACCCTGTTCCATTATAAACTGCACCCTGTTACATAAGACGCTTCGGCCTGTTGCATTAGACACTGCACCCTGTTACATTAGACACTACACCCTGTTCCATTAGACACTGCACCATGTTCCATTAGACACTGCACCATGTTCCATTAGACACTGCACCATGTTCCATTAGACACAGCACGCTGTTCCATTAGACATTGCAAACCGTTCCATTAGACACTGCACCCTGTTCCATTAGACACTGCACCCTGTTCAGTTAGACACTGCACGCTGTTACATTAGACACTGCACCCTGTTCCATTAGACACTGCACCCTGTTCCATTAGACACAGCATCCTTTCCATTAGACACTGCACCATTTTCCATTAGAAACTGCACCTTGTTCCATTAGACACTGCACCATGTTCCAAGAGACACTGCACCCTGTTCCATTAGACACTGCACCCTGTTCCATTAGACACAGCACCCTGTTCCATTAGACACTGCACCCTGTTCCATTAGACACAGCACCCTGTTCCATTAGACACTCCACCCTGTTCCATTAGACACTACTCCTTGTTCCATTAGACACTGCACCCTGTTCCATTACACACTGCACCCTGTTCCATTATGCACTGCACCCTGTTACATTAGACACTACTCCTTGTTGAATTAGACACTGCAACCTGATCCATTAGACACTGCACCCTGTTCTATTAGACACTGCACCCTGTTCCATTAGACACTGCACCCTGTTCCATTAGACACTGCACCCTGTTCCATTATACACTGCACCCTTATACACTAGACACTACTCCTTGTTGAATTAGACACTGCAACCTGTTCCATTAGACACTGCACCCTGTTCCATTAGACACTGCACCCTGTTCCATTAGATACTGCACCCTGTTCCATTAGACACTGCACCCTGTTACATTAGACACTGCACCATGTTCCATTAGACACATCACCCTATTCCATTTGACACTACTCCATGTTCCATTAGACACTGCACCCTCTTCCATTAGACACTGTACCATCTTCCATTATACACTGCACCATGTTCAATTAGACACCGCATCCTTTTCAGTTAGGCAACGTGTCCTGTTCCATTAGACACTGCACCCTGTTCCATTAGACACTACTCCCTGTTCCATTAGACACTGCACCATCTTCCATTAGACACTGCACCCTGTTCCATTATACACTGCACCCTTATACATTAGACACTACTGCTTGTTCCATTAGACACTGCAACCTGTTACATTAGACACTGCACCCTGTTCCATTAGTCATGGCACCCTGTTCCATTTGAAACAGCACCCTGTTACATTAGACACTGCACCCTGTTACATAGGACACTGCTCCCTGTTCCATTAGACACTGCACCATGTTCCATTAGACACTGCACCCTGTTCCATTAGACACTGCACCCTGTTACATTAGACACTGCACCCTGTTACATTAGACAGTGCATCCTGTTCAATTAGACACCACATCCTGTTCCATTTGACACTGCACCATGTTCCTTTAGACACTGCACCTTCTTCCATTATACACTGCACCATGTTCCATTAGACACTGCACCCTGTTCCATTAGACACTGCACCCAGTTGAATTAGACACTGCACGCTGTTACATTAGACACTGCACCCTGTTCCATTAGACAACGGCACCCTGTTCCATTAGACACTGCAGGCTGTTCTATTAGACACTACACCCTGTTCCATTAGACACTGCACCCTGTTCCATTAGACACTGCAACATATTCCATTATACACTGCACCTTGTTCCATAAGACACTGCACCCTGTTCAATTAGACACTGCAGCCTGTTCCATTAGACACTGCACCCTGTTCCATTAGACACTGCTCCCTGTTCCATTAGATACTGCAACAGGTTCCATTATACACTGCACCTTGTTCCATTAGACACTGCACCCTGTTCCATTAGACACTGCAACAGGTTCCATTAGACACTACTCCCTGTTCCATTAGACACTACTCCCTGTTCCATTAGACACTGCAACAGGTTCCATTAGACACTACTCCCTGTTCCAATAGACAATACACCCAGTTCCATTAGACACTTCACCCTGTTCCATTAGACACTACACCCTGTTCCATTATACATTGCACCCTGTTTCATTAGACACTGCACCCTGTTCCATTATGCACTGCACCCTGTTACATTAGACACTACTTCCTGTTCCATTAGACACTGTACCCTGTTCCATTAGACACTGCACCCTGTTCCATTAGACTCTGCACCCTGTTCCAATAGACACTGCTGCCTGCTGCATAAGACACTGCACCCTGTTCCATTATAAACTGCACCCTGTTACATAAGACACTTCGGCCTGTTGCATTAGACACTGCACCCTGTTACATTAGACACTACACCCTGTTCCATTAGACACTGCACCATGTTCCATTAGACACTGCACCTTGTTCCATTAGACACTGCACCATGTTCCATTAGACACAGCTTCCTGTTCCATTAGACACTGCAAACTGTTCCATTAGACACTGCACCCTGTTCCATTAGATACAGCACGCTGTTCCATTAGACATTGCAAACCGTTCCATTAGACACTGCACCCTGTTCCATTAGACACTGCACCCTGTTCAATTAGACACTGCACCCTGTTCAATTAGACACTGCACGCTGTTACATTAGACACTGCACCCTGTTCCATTAGACACTGCACCCTGTTCCATTAGAGACTACACCCTGTTCCATTAGACACTGCACCTTGTTACATTAGACATTGCACCCAGTTCCATTACACACTGCACCTTGTTCCATTAGACACTGCACCCTGTTCCATTAGACACTGCAACAGGTTCCATTAGACACTACTCCCTGTTCCATTAGACACTGCTCCCTGTTCCATTAGACACTGCAACAGGTTCCATTAGACACTGCACCCTGTTCCATTAGACACTGCACCCTGTTCAATTAGACACTGCACCCTGTTCAATTAGACACTGCACGCTGTTACATTAGACACTGCACCCTGTTCCATTAGACACTGCACCCTGTTCCATTAGAGACTACACCCTGTTCCATTAGACACTGCACCTTGTTACATTAGACATTGCACCCAGTTCCATTACACACTGCACCTTGTTCCATTAGACACCATACCCTGTTCCATTAGACACTACACCCTGTTCCATTATACATTTCACCCTGTTTCATTAGACACTGCACCCTGTTCCATTATGCACTGCACCCTGTTACATTAGACACTACTTCCTGTTCCATTAGACACTGTACCCTGTTCCATTAGACACTGCACCCTGTTCCATTAGACTCTGCACCCTGTTCCATTAGACACTGCTGCCTGCTGCATAAGACACTGCACCCTGTTCCATTATAAACTGCACCCTGTTACATAAGACGCTTCGGCCTGTTGCATTAGACACTGCACCCTGTCACATTAGACACTACACCCTGTTCCATTAGACACTGCACCATGTTCCATTAGACACTGCACCTTGTTCCATTAGACACTGCACCATGTTCCATTAGACACAGCTTCCTGTTCCATTAGACACTGCAAACTGTTCCATTAGACACTGCACCCTGTTCCATTAGACACAGCACGCTGTTCCATTAGACATTGCAAACCGTTCCATTAGACACTGCACCCTGTTCCATTAGACACTGCACCCTGTTCAATTAGACACTGCACGCTGTTACATTAGACACTGCACCCTGTTCCATTAGACACTGCACCCTGTTCCATTAGACACAGCATCCTTTCCATTAGACACTGCACCATGTTCCATTAGAAACTGCACCTAGTTCCATTAGACACTGCACCATGTTCCAAGAGACACTGCACCCTGTTCCATTAGACACTGCACCCTGTTCCATTAGACACTGCACCCTGTTCCATTAGACACTGCACCCTGTTCCATTAGACACAGCACCCTGTTCCATTACACACTGCACCCTGTTCCATTATACACTGCACCCTGTTACATTAGACACTACTCCGTGTTCTATTAGACACTGCACCCTGTTCCATTAGACACTGCACCCTGTTCCATTATACACTGCACCCTTATACACTAGACACTACTCCTTGTTGAATTAGACACTGCAACCTGTTCCATTAGACACTGCACCCTGTTCCATTAGACACTGCACCCTGTTCCATTAGATGCTGCACCCTGTTCCATTAGACACTGCACCCTGTTACATTAGACACTGCACCATATTCCATTAGACACATCACCCTATTCCATTTGACACTACTCCATGTTCCATTAGACACTGCACCCTCTTCCATTAGACACTGTACCATCTTCCATTATACACTGCACCATGTTCAATTAGAAACCGCATCCTTTTCAATTAGGCAACGTGTCCTGTTCCATTAGAAACTGCACCCTGTTCCATTAGACACTGCACCATCTTCCATTAGACACTGCACCCTGTTCCATTAGTCATGGCACCCTGTTCCATTTGAAACTGCACCCTGTTACATTAGACACTGCACCCTGTTACATTAGACAGTGCATCCTGTTCAATTAGACACCACATCCTGTTCCATTTGACACTGCACCATGTTCCTTTAGACACTGCACCATGTTCCATTAGACACTGCACCATGTTCCATTAGACACAGCTTCCTGTTCCATTAGACACTGCAAACTGTTCCATTAGACACTGCACCCTGTTCCATTAGACACAGCACGCTGTTCCATTAGACATTGCAAACCGTTCCATTAGACACTGCACCCTGTTCAATTAGACACTGCACCCTGTTCAATTAGACACTGCACGCTGTTACATTAGACACTGCACCCTGTTCCATTAGACACTGCACCCTGTTCCATTAGAGACTACACCCTGTTCCATTAGACACTGCACCTTGTTACATTAGACATTGCACCCTGTTCCATTACACACTGCACCTTGTTCCATTAGACACTGCACCCTGTTCCATTAGACACTGCAACAGGTTCCATTAGACACTACTCCCTGTTCCATTAGACACTGCTCCCTGTTCCATTAGACACTGCAACAGGTTCCATTAGACACTACTCCCTGTTCCAATAGACAATACACCCTGTTCCATTAGACACTACACCCTGTTCCATTAGACACTACACCCTGTTCCATTATACATTGCACCCTGTTTCATTAGACACTGCACCCTGTTCCATTATGCACTGCACCCTGTTACATTAGACACTACTTCCTGTTCCATTAGACACTGTACCCTGTTCCATTAGACACTGCACCCTGTTCCATTAGACTCTGCACCCTGTTCCATTAGACACTGCTGCCTGCTGCATAAGACACTGCACCCTGTTCCATTATAAACTGCACCCTGTTACATAAGACGCTTCGGCCTGTTGCATTAGACACTGCAACCTGTTACATTAGACACTACACCCTGTTCCATTAGACACTGCACCATGTTCCATTAGACACTGCACCTTGTTCCATTAGACACTGCACCATGTTCCATTAGACACAGCTTCCTGTTCCATTAGACACTGCAAACTGTTCCATTAGACACTGCACCCTGTTCCATTAGACACAGCACGCTGTTCCATTAGACATTGCAAACCGTTCCATTAGACACTGCACCCTGTTCCATTAGACACTGCACCCAGTTGAATTAGACACTGCACGCTGTTACATTAGACACTGCACCCTGTTCCATTAGACACTGCACCCTGTTCCATTAGACACAGCATCCTTTCCATTAGACACTGCACCATGTTCCATTAGAAACTGCACCTAGTTCCATTAGACACTGCACCATATTCCAAGAGACACTGCACCCTGTTCCAATAGACACTGCACCCTGTTCCATTAGACACAGCACCCTGTTCCATTAGACACTCCACCCTGTTCCATTAGACACTACACCTTGTTCCATTAGACACTGCACCCTGTTCCATTACACACTGCACCCTGTTCCATTATACACTGCACCCTGTTACATTAGACACTACTCCCTGTTCTATTAGACACTGCACCCTGTTCCATTAGACACTGCACCCTGTTCCATTATACACTGCACCCTTATACACTAGACACTACTCCTTGTTGAATTAGACACTGCAACCTGTTCCATTAGACGCTGCACCCTGTTCCATTAGACACTGCACCCTGTTCCATTAGATACTGCACCCTGTTCCATTAGACACTGCACCCTGTTACATTAGACACTGCACCATGTTCCATTAGACACATCACCCTATTCCATTTGACACTACTCCATGTTCCATTAGACACTGCACCCTCTTCCATTAGACACTGTACCATCTTCCATTATACACTGCACCATGTTCAATTAGACACCGCATCCTTTTCAATTAGGCAACGTGTCCTGTTCCATTAGACACTGCACCCTGTTCCATTAGACACTACTCCCTGTTCCATTAGACACTGCACCATCTTCCATTAGACACTGCACCCTGTTCCATTATACACTGCACCCTTATACATTAGACACTACTGCTTGTTCCATTAGACACTGCAACCTGTTACATTAGACACTGCACCCTGTTCCATTAGTCATGGCACCCTGTTCCATTTGAAACTGCACCCTGTTACATTAGACACTGCACCCTGTTACATAAGACACTGCTCCCTGTTCCATTAGACACTGCACCATGTTCCATTAGACACTGCACCCTGTTTCATTAGACACTGCACCCTGTTCCATTAGACACTGCACCTTGTTACATTAGACATTGCACCCAGTTCCATTACACACTGCACCTTGTTCCATTAGACACTGCACCCTGTTCCATTAGACACTGCAACAGGTTCCATTAGACACTACTCCCTGTTCCATTAGACACTGCTCCCTGTTCCATTAGACACTGCAACAGGTTCCATTAGACACTGCACCCTGTTCCATTAGACACTGCACCCTGTTCAATTAGACACTGCACCCTGTTCAATTAGACACTGCACGCTGTTACATTAGACACTGCACCCTGTTCCATTAGACACTGCACCCTGTTCCATTAGAGACTACACCCTGTTCCATTAGACACTGCACCTTGTTACATTAGACATTGCACCCAGTTCCATTACACACTGCACCTTGTTCCATTAGACACCATACCCTGTTCCATTAGACACTACACCCTGTTCCATTATACATTGCACCCTGTTTCATTAGACACTGCACCCTGTTCCATTATGCACTGCACCCTGTTACATTAGACACTACTTCCTGTTCCATTAGACACTGTACCCTGTTCCATTAGACACTGCACCCTGTTCCATTAGACTCTGCACCCTGTTCCATTAGACACTGCTGCCTGCTGCATAAGACACTGCACCCTGTTCCATTATAAACTGTACCCTGTTACATAAGACGCTTCGGCCTGTTGCATTAGACACTGCACCCTGTCACATTAGACACTACACCCTGTTCCATTAGACACTGCACCATGTTCCATTAGACACTGCACCTTGTTCCATTAGACACTGCACCATGTTCCATTAGACACAGCTTCCTGTTCCATTAGACACTGCAAACTGTTCCATTAGACACTGCACCCTGTTCCATTAGACACAGCACGCTGTTCCATTAGACATTGCAAACCGTTCCATTAGACACTGCACCCTGTTCCATTAGACACTGCACCCTGTTCAATTAGACACTGCACGCTGTTACATTAGACACTGCACCCTGTTCCATTAGACACTGCACCCTGTTCCATTAGACACAGCATCCTTTCCATTAGACACTGCACCATGTTCCATTAGAAACTGCACCTAGTTCCATTAGACACTGCACCATGTTCCAAGAGACACTGCACCCTGTTCCATTAGACACTGCACCCTGTTCCATTAGACACTGCACCCTGTTCCATTAGACACTGCACCCTGTTCCATTAGACACAGCACCCTGTTCCATTACACACTGCACCCTGTTCCATTATACACTGCACCCTGTTACATTAGACACTACTCCGTGTTCTATTAGACACTGCACCCTGTTCCATTAGACACTGCACCCTGTTCCATTATACACTGCACCCTTATACACTAGACACTACTCCTTGTTGAATTAGACACTGCAACCTGTTCCATTAGACACTGCACCCTGTTCCATTAGACACTGCACCCTGTTCCATTAGATACTGCACCCTGTTCCATTAGACACTGCACCCTGTTACATTAGACACTGCACCATATTCCATTAGACACATCACCCTATTCCATTTGACACTACTCCATGTTCCATTAGACACTGCACCCTCTTCCATTAGACACTGTACCATCTTCCATTATACACTGCACCATGTTCAATTAGACACCGCATCCTTTTCAATTAGGCAACGTGTCCTGTTCCATTAGAAACTGCACCCTGTTCCATTAGACACTGCACCATCTTCCATTAGACACTGCACCCTGTTCCATTAGTCATGGCACCCTGTTCCATTTGAAACTGCACCCTGTTACATTAGACACTGCACCCTGTTACATTAGACAGTGCATCCTGTTCAATTAGACACCACATCCTGTTCCATTTGACACTGCACCATGTTCCTTTAGACACTGCACCATGTTCCATTAGACACTGCACCATGTTCCATTAGACACAGCTTCCTGTTCCATTAGACACTGCAAATTGTTCCATTAGACACTGCACCCTGTTCCATTAGACACAGCACGCTGTTCCATTAGACATTGCAAACCGTTCCATTAGACACTGCACCCTGTTCCATTAGACACTGCACCCTGTTCAATTAGACACTGCACCCTGTTCAATTAGACACTGCACGCTGTTACATTAGACACTGCACCCTGTTCCATTAGACACTGCACCCTGTTCCATTAGAGACTACACCCTGTTCCATTAGACACTGCACCTTGTTACATTAGACATTGCACCCTGTTCCATTACACACTGCACCTTGTTCCATTAGACACTGCACCCTGTTCCATTAGACACTGCAACAGGTTCCATTAGACACTACTCCCTGTTCCATTAGACACTGCTCCCTGTTCCATTAGACACTGCAACAGGTTCCATTAGACACTACTCCCTGTTCCAATAGACAATACACCCTGTTCCATTAGACACTACACCCTGTTCCATTAGACACTACACCCTGTTCCATTATACATTGCACCCTGTTTCATTAGACACTGCACCCTGTTCCATTATGCACTGCACCCTGTTACATTAGACACTACTTCCTGTTCCATTAGACACTGTACCCTGTTCCATTAGACACTGCACCCTGTTCCATTAGACTCTGCACCCTGTTCCATTAGACACTGCTGCCTGCTGCATAAGACACTGCACCCTGTTCCATTATAAACTGCACCCTGTTACATAAGACGCTTCGGCCTGTTGCATTAGACACTGCAACCTGTTACATTAGACACTACACCCTGTTCCATTAGACACTGCACCATGTTCCATTAGACACTGCACCTTGTTCCATTAGACACTGCACCATGTTCCATTAGACACAGCTTCCTGTTCCATTAGACACTGCAAACTGTTCCATTAGACACTGCACCCTGTTCCATTAGACACAGCACGCTGTTCCATTAGACATTGCAAACCGTTCCATTAGACACTGCACCCTGTTCCATTAGACACTGCACCCAGTTGAATTAGACACTGCACGCTGTTACATTAGACACTGCACCCTGTTCCATTAGACACTGCACCCTGTTCCATTAGACACAGCATCCTTTCCATTAGACACTGCACCATGTTCCATTAGAAACTGCACCTAGTTCCATTAGACACTGCACCATATTCCAAGAGACACTGCACCCTGTTCCAATAGACACTGCACCCTGTTCCATTAGACACAGCACCCTGTTCCATTAGACACTCCACCCTGTTCCATTAGACACTACACCTTGTTCCATTAGACACTGCACCCTGTTCCATTACACACTGCACCCTGTTCCATTATACACTGCACCCTGTTACATTAGACACTACTCCCTGTTCTATTAGACACTGCACCCTGTTCCATTAGACACTGCACCCTGTTCCATTATACACTGCACCCTTATACACTAGACACTACTCCTTGTTGAATTAGACACTGCAACCTGTTCCATTAGACGCTGCACCCTGTTCCATTAGACACTGCACCCTGTTCCATTAGATACTGCACCCTGTTCCATTAGACACTGCACCCTGTTACATTAGACACTGCACCATGTTCCATTAGACACATCACCCTATTCCATTTGACACTACTCCATGTTCCATTAGACACTGCACCCTCTTCCATTAGACACTGTACCATCTTCCATTATACACTGCACCATGTTCAATTAGACACCGCATCCTTTTCAATTAGGCAACGTGTCCTGTTCCATTAGACACTGCACCCTGTTCCATTAGACACTACTCCCTGTTCCATTAGACACTGCACCATCTTCCATTAGACACTGCACCCTGTTCCATTATACACTGCACCCTTATACATTAGACACTACTGCTTGTTCCATTAGACACTGCAACCTGTTACATTAGACACTGCACCCTGTTCCATTAGTCATGGCACCCTGTTCCATTTGAAACTGCACCCTGTTACATTAGACACTGCACCCTGTTACATAAGACACTGCTCCCTGTTCCATTAGACACTGCACCATGTTCCATTAGACACTGCACCCTGTTCCATTAGACACTGCACCCTGTTACATTAGACACTGCACCCTGTTACATTAGACAGTGCATCCTGTTCAATTAGACACCACATCCTGTTCCATTTGACACTGCACCATGTTCCTTTAGACACTGCACCTTCTTCCATTATACACTGCACCATGTTCCATTAGACACTGCACCCTGTTCCATTAGACACTGCACCCCGATCCCTTAGACACTGCAACCTGTTCCATCAGACACTGCAACCTGTTCCATTAGACAACGGCACCCTGCTCCATTAGACACTGCAGGCTGTTCTATTAGACACTACACCCTGTTCCATTAGACACTGCACCCTGTTCCATTAGACACTGCACCCTGTTCCATTAGACACTGCAACATGTTGCATTATACACTGCACCTTGTTCCATTAGACACTGCACCCTGTTCCATTAGACACTGCACCCTGTTCCATTAGACACTGCTCCCTGTTCCATTAGATACTGCAACAGGTTCCATTATACACTGCACCTTGTTCCATTAGACACTGCACCCTGTTCCATTAGACACTGCAACAGGTTCCATTAGACACTACTCCCTGTTCCATTAGACACTACTCCCTGTTCCATTAGACACTGCAACAGGTTCCATTAGACACTACTCCCTGTTCCAATAGACAATACACCCTGTTCCATTAGACACTTCACCCTGTTCCATTAGACACTACACCATGTTCCATTATACATTACACCCTGTTTCATTAGACACTGCACCCTGTTCCATTATGCACTGCACCCTGTTACATTAGACACTACTTCCTGTTCCATTAGACACTGTACCCTGTTTCATTAGACACTGCACCCTGTTCCATTAGACTCTGCACCCTTTTCCAATAGACACTGCTGCCTGCTGCATAAGACACTGCACCCTGTTCCATTATAAACTGCACCCTGTTACATAAGACACTTCGGCCTGTTGCATTAGACACTGCACCCTGTTACATTAGACACTGCACCCTGTTACATTAGACACTGCACCCTGTTCCATTAGACACTGCACCATGTTCCATTAGACACTGCACCTTGTTCCATTAGACAATGCACCATGTTCCATTAGACACTGCACCATGTTCCATTAGACACTGCAAACTGTTCCATTAGACACTGCACCCCGTTCCATTAGACACAGCACGCTGTTCCATTAGACATTGCAAACCGTTCCATTTGACACTGCACCCTGTTCCATTAGACACTGCACCCTGTTCAATTAGACACTGCACGCTGTTACATTAGACACTGCACCCTGTTCCATTAGATACTGCACCATGTTCCATTAGACACAGCATCCTTTGCATTAGACACTGCACCATGTTCCATTAGAAACTGCACCTTGTTCCAAGAGACAATGCACCCTGTTACATTAGACACTGCACCGTGTTCCATTAGACACATCACCCTATTCCATTTGACACTACTCCATGTTCCATTAGACACTGCACCCTCTTCCATTAGACACTGTACCATCTTCCATTATACACTGCACCATGTTCAATTAGACACCGCATCCTTTTCAATTAGGCAACGCGTCCTGTTCCATTAGACACTGCACCCTGTTCCATTAGACACTACTCCCTGTTCCATTAGACACTGCACCATCTTCCATTAGACACTGCACCCTGTTCCATTATACACTGCACCCTTATACATTAGACACTACTGCTTGTTCCATTAGACACTGCAACCTGTTACATTAGACACTGCACCCTGTTCCATTAGTCATGGCACCCTGTTCCATTTGAAACTGCACCCTGTTACATTAGACACTGCACCATGTTCCATTAGACACTGCACCCTGTTACATTACACGCTGCACCATGTTCCATTAGACTCCGCAACCTGTCCCATTGGATACCTTATCCAGTTCCATTAGACACTGCACCCTGTTCCATTATACACTGCACTCTTTTCCATTAGACACTGGACCATGTTCAGTTACACACTACATCCTGTTCCATTTGACACTGCACCCTGTTCCATTAGACAACACACCCTGTTCCATTAGACAACGCACGATGTTCCATTAGACACTACACCTGTTCCATTAGACACTGCACCCAGTTGTATTAGACACCGCACCCTGTTCCATTAGACACCGCACCCTGTTCCATTAAACACCGCACCCTGTTACATTAGACACTGCACCCTGTTCCATTAGACACTACTACCTTTTCCATTAGACACTGCACCCTGTTCCATTAGACACTACACCTGTTCCATTATACACTGCACCCAGTTCCATTAGACGCTGCGCCCTGTTCCATTAGACGCTCCACCCAGTTCCATTAGACACTACACCCTCTTCCATTAGACACTGCACCATGTTCCATTAGACCCTGCACCCTGTTCCATAAGACACAACATCCTGTTCCATTAGACACTGCACCCTGATCCATTAGACACTGCACCGTGTTCCATTAGACACTGCACCCTTTTCCATTAGACATTGCACCCTGTTCCGTTAGACACTGCACCCTGTTCCATTAGACACTGCACCCTGTTCCATTAGACACTGCACATTGTTCCATTAGACACTGCACCATTTTCCATTAGACACAGCGTCCTGTTCCATTAGACACTGCACCATGTTCCATTAGACACTGCACCCTGTTCCATTAGACCCTACACCCTGTTCCAATGGAGACTGCATCATGTTCAATTCGACTCTACACCCTGTTCCATTAGACACTGCACCCTGTTCCTTTAGACATTGCACCCTGTTCCATTAGACACCGCACCCTGGTCCATTAGAAACTGCACCCTGTTCCATTAGACACTGCACCCTGTTCAATTAGACACTGCACCATGCACAATTAGAAACTGCACCATGTTCCCTTGGACACTGCCCCCTTTCCAATAGACACTGCACCCTGTTCCATTAGGCACTGCACCATGTTCCATTAGTCACTGCAACATGTTCCATTAGACACTGCACCCTGTTCCATTAGACACTGCACCCTGTTCCATTAGACACTACACCCTGTTTCATTAGGAACAACAATCTGTTCCATTAGAACTGCACCCTGTTCCATTAGTCACCACACCCTGTTCCTTTTGACACCGCACCCTGTTCCATTTGACACTGCACCCTGTTACATTGGATACTGCACCCTGTTACATTGGATACTGCACCATGTTCCATTAGACACTGCACCCTGTTCCATTAGACACTGCACCCTGTTCCATTAGACACTGCACCCCGTTGCATTAGACACTGCACCCTGTTCCATTAGACACTACTACCTTTTCCATTAGACACTGCACCCTGTTCCATTAGACACTACACCCTGTTCCATTAGACACTGCACCATGTTCCATTAGACACTACACCCTGTTCCATTAGACACTGCACCCAGTTGTATTAGACACCGCACCCTGTTCCATTAGACACCGCACCCTGTTCCGTTAGACACCGCACCATGTTACATTAGACACTGCACCCTGTTACATTAGACACTGCACCCTGTTCCATTAGATACTGCACCATGTTCCATTAGACACTGCACCATGTTCCATTAGACACTGCACCCTGTTCCATTATACACTGCACCCAGTTCCATTAGACACTGCACCCAGTTCCATTAGACACTACACCCTGTTCCATTAGACACTGCACCTTGTTCCATTAGACACAGCACCTTGTTGCATTAGACACCGCACCTTGTTTCATTAGACAACGCACCTTGTTCCATTAGACACCGCATCCTGTTCCATTAGACACTGCACCCTGTTCCATTAGACAATGCAACTTGTTCCATTTGACACCGCACCCTGTTCCATTAGACACTGCTCCCTGTTACATTAGACACTGCACCATGTACCATTAGACACTGCACCCTGTTCCATTAGACACTGCACCCTGTTCGATTAGACACAGCACCCTGTTCCGTTAGACACCGCACCCTGTTATATTAGACACTACACCCTGTTCCATTAGACACTGCACCCTGTTCCATTAGACAGCGCGCCTTGTTCAATTAGACACCGCATCCTGTTCCATTAGACACTGCACCCTGTTACATTAGACACTACACCCTATTCCATTAGACACTGCACCCTGTTCAATTCGAAACCGCTCCTTGTTCAATTAGACACTGCATCCTGTTCCATGAGACAATACTCCATGTTCCATTATACACTACACACTGTTCCATTAGACACAGCACCATGCTGGAATAGACACTGCACCCTGTTCCAATAGACACTGCACCCTGTTCGAATAAACACTGCCCCCTGTTACAATAGACACTGCACCCTCTTCCATTAGACACTGCACCCTGTTCCATTAGACACTGCACCCTGTTCCATTCAACACTACACCCTGTTCCATTAGACACTGCACCATGTTCCATTAGACATTGCACCCTGTTCCATTAGACACTGCACCATGTACCATTAGACACTGCACCCTGTTCCATTAGACACTGAACCCTGTTCCTTTAGACACTGCACCCTGTTCCATTAGACACTGCACCCTGTTCCATTAGACACTGCACCATGTTCCATTAGACACAGCACCCTGTTACATTAGACACTGCACCATGTTCCATTAGACACTGCAACATGTTCCATTAGACACAGCACCCTGTTGCATTAGACACTGCACCATGTTCCATTAGACACTGCACCCTGTTCCATTAGACACTGCGCCATGTTCCATTAGACACTACACCCTGTTCCATTAGACACTGCACCATGTTCCATTAGACACTGCACCCTGTTCCATTGGACACTACACCCTGTTCCATTAGACAATTCAACCTGTTCCATTAGACACTACTCCCTGTTCCATTAGACACTGCACCCTGTTACATTAGATACTGTACCATGTTCCATTATACACTGCACCATGTTCAATTAAACACCGCATCCTGTTCAATTAGACAACGCATCCTGTACATTAGACACTGCACCCTGTTACATTATACACTACACCCTGTTCCATTAGACACTGCACCCTGTTCAATTAGACACCGAATCCTGTTCCATTAGACATTAGACCCTGTTACATTAGACACTTCACCCTGTTATATAAGACACTGCACCATGTTCCATTAGACACTACACCCTGTTCCATTAGACACCGCTCCTTGTTCCATTAGACACTGCACCCTGTTCCATTAGACACTGCACCCTGTTACATTAGACACTGCACCCTGTTCCAATAGACACTGCACCATGTTCCATTAGATACTACACCCTGTTCCAGTAGACACTTCACCTTGTTTCATTAGACACTGCGCCCTGTTCCATTAGACACTGTACCGTGTTCCATTAGACACTGCACACTGTTGCATTATACACTGCACCCTGTCACATTAGACACTGCACCCTGTTACATTAGACACTGCAACCCTGTTACATTAGACACTGCAGCCTGTTACATTAGACACTACACCATGTTCTATTAGACACCGCACCCTGTTCCATTAGACACTGTACCCTGTTACATTAGACACTGCACCCTGTTCCTTTAGACACTGCACCCTGTTCAATTAGACACCGCATCCTGTTCCATTAGACACTGCACCATGTTCCATTATACACTGCACCCTGTTCCATTAGACACTACACCCTGTTCCATTAGACACCGCACCATGTTCCATTACACACTGCACCCTGTTCCATTAGACACTGCACCCTGTTCCATTAGACACCGCACCATGTTCCATTAGACACCGCATCCTGTTCCATTAGACACTGCACCATGTTCCATTATACACTGCACCCTGTTCCATTAGACACCGCACCCTGTTCCATTAGACACCGCACCATGTTCCATTAGGCACTGCACCCTGTTCCATTAGACACAGCACCCTGTTCCATTAGACACCGCACCATGTTCCATTAGACACTGCACCCTGTTCCATTAGACACTACACCATGTTCCATTGGACACTGCCCCTTGTTCCATTAGTCACTGCAACATGTTCCATTAGACAGCGCTCCCTGTAGCATTAGACACTGCACCCTCTTCTACTGGAGACTGCATCATGTTCAATTAGACACAACACCCTGTTCCATTAGACATTGCACCCTGTTCCATTAGACACTGCACCCTCTTGCATTAGACACCGCACCCTGTTCCATTAGACATTGCACCCTGTTCCATTATACACTGCACCCTGTTCCATTAGACACTTCACCATTTTCCATTAGACACTACACCTTGTTCCATTAGACACTGCACCCTGTACCATTAGACACTGCACCCTGTTCCATTAGAAACGGCACCCTGTTCCATTAGAAACTGCACCCTGTTCCATTAGACACTGCACCCTGTTCCATTAGACACTACACCCTGTTCCATTAGACACTGCACATTGTTCCATTAGACACTGCACCATTTTCCATTAGACACTGCGTCCTGTTCCATTAGACACTGCACCATGTTCCATTAGACACTGCACCCTGTTCCATTGGAGACTGCATCATGTTCAATTCGACTCTTAACCCTGTTCCATTAGACACTGCACCCTGTTCCTTTAGACACTGCCCCCTGTTCCATTAGACACCGCACCCTAGTCCATTAGACACTGCACCCTGTTCCATTAGACACTGCACCCTGTTCCATTAGACACTGAACCATGCTCCATTAGAAACTGCACCATGTTCCATTAAACACTGCCCCCTTTCCATTAGACACTGCACCCTGTTCCATTAGGCACTGCACCATGTTCCATTAGACACTGCCCCCTGTTCCATTAGTCACTGCAACATGTTCCATTAGACACTGCACCCTGTTCCATTAGACACCGCACCCTGTTCCATTTGACACCGCACCCTGTTCCATTAGACACTGCACCCTGTTCCATTAGGCACTGCACCATGTTCCATTAGACACTGCCCCCTGTTCCATTAGTCACTGCAACATGTTCCATGAGACACTATACCCTGTTCCATTAGGCTCTACAAACTGTTCCATTAGACACTGCACCCTGTTCCATTAGACACCGCACCCTGTTCCATTTGACACCGCACCCTGTTCCATTAGACACTGCACCCTGTTCCGTTAGACACCGCACCATGTTACATTAGACACTGCACCATGTTCCATTAGACACCGCACCATGTTACATTAGACACTGCACCATGTTCCATTAGACACTGCACCATGTTCCATTAGACACTACACCCTGTTCCATTTGACACTGCACCATGTTCCATTAGACAGAACACCCTGTTCCATTATACACTGCACCCAGTTCCATTAGACGCTGCACGCAGTTCCATTAGACACTACACCCTGTTCCATTAGACACTGCACCTTGTTCCATTAGACACCGCACCTTGTTGCATTAGACACCGCACCTTGTTTCATTAGACAACGCACCTTGTTCCATTTGACACCGCATCCTGTTCCATTAGACACTGCACCCTGTTCCATTAGACAATGCAACTTGTTCCATTTGACACCGCACCCTGTTCCATTAGACACTGCACCCTGTTCCATTAGACACTGCACTCTGTTCCATTAGACACTGCACCCTGTTCCATTAGACAATGCAACTTGTTCCATTTGACACCGCACCCTGTTACATTAGACACTGCACCATGTTCCATTATACACTGCACCCTGTTCCATTAGACACTGCACCCTGTTCCAATAGACACTGTACCTTGTTCCATTAGACGCTGCACCCTGTTCCATTAGACACTGCACCCTGTTCCATTAGACACTGCACCATGTTCCATTATACACTGCACCCCGTTCCATTAGACACTGCACCCTGTTCCATTAGACACTGCACCCTGTTCCATTAGAGGCTGCACCCTGTTCCATTAGACACTGCACCCTGTTCCATTAGACACTGCACCCTGTTCCATTAGACACTACACCCTGTTCCATTTGACACTGCACCCTGTTCCATTAGACACAGCACCCTGTTCCATTAGACACTGCACCCTGTTCCATTAGACACAGCACCCTGTTCCATTAGACACTCCACCCTGTTCCATTAGACACTACTCCTTGTTCCATTAGACACTGCACCCTGTTCCATTACACACTGCACCCTGTTCCATTATGCACTGCACCCTGTTACATTAGACACTACTCCTTGTTGAATTAGACACTGCAACCTGTTCCATTAGACACTGCACCCTGTTCTATTAGACACTGCACCCTGTTCCATTAGACACTGCACCCTGTTCCATTAGACACTGCACCCTGTTCCATTATACACTGCACCCTTATACACTAGACACTACTCCTTGTTGAATTAGACACTGCAACCTGTTCCATTAGACACTGCACCCTGTTCCATTAGACACTGCACCCTGTTCCATTAGATACTGCACCCTGTTCCATTAGACACTGCACCCTGTTACATTAGACACTGCACCATGTTCCATTAGACACATCACCCTATTCCATTTGACACTACTCCATGTTCCATTAGACACTGCACCCTCTTCCATTAGACACTGTACCATCTTCCATTATACACTGCACCATGTTCAATCAGACACCGCATCCTTTTCAGTTAGGCAACGTGTCCTGTTCCATTAGACACTGCACCCTGTTCCATTAGACACTACTCCCTGTTCCATTAGACACTGCACCATCTTCCATTAGACACTGCACCCTGTTCCATTATACACTGCACCCTTATACATTAGACACTACTGCTTGTTCCATTAGACACTGCAACCTGTTACATTAGACACTGCACCCTGTTCCATTAGTCATGGCACCCTGTTCCATTTGAAACAGCACCCTGTTACATTAGACACTGCACCCTGTTACATAGGACACTGCTCCCTGTTCCATTAGACACTGCACCATGTTCCATTAGACACTGCACCCTGTTCCATTAGACACTGCACCCTGTTACATTAGACACTGCACCCTGTTACATTAGACAGTGCATCCTGTTCAATTAGACACCGCATCCTGTTCCATTTGACACTGCACCATGTTCCTTTAGACACTGCACCTTCTTCCATTATGCACTGCACCATGTTCCATTAGACACTGCACCCTGTTCCATTAGACACTGCACCCCGATCCATTAGACACTGCAACCTGTTACATTAGACACTGCAACCTGTTCCATTAGACAACGGCACCCTGTTCCATTAGACACTGCAGGCTGTTCTATTAGACACTACACCCTGTTCCATTAGACACTGCACCCTGTTCCATTAGACACTGCAACATATTCCATTATACACTGCACCTTGTTCCATAAGACACTGCACCCTGTTCAATTAGACACTGCAGCCTGTTCTATTAGACACTGCACCCTGTTCCATTAGACACTGCTCCCTGTTCCATTAGATACTGCAACAGGTTCCATTATACACTGCACCTTGTTCCATTAGACACTGCACCCTGTTCCATTAGACACTGCAACAGGTTCCATTAGACACTACTCCCTGTTCCATTAGACACTACTCCCTGTTCCATTAGACACTGCAACAGGTTCCATTAGGCACTACTCCCTGTTCCAATAGACAATACACCCTGTTCCATTAGACACTTCACCCTGTTCCATTAGACACTACACCCTGTTACATTAGACACTACACCTTGTTCCATTAGACACTGCACCCTGTTCCATTAGACACTGCAACAGGTTCCATTAGACACTACTCCCTGTTCCATTAGACACTGCTCCCTGTTCCATTAGACACTGCAACAGGTTCCATTAGACACTGCACCCTGTTCCATTAGACACTGCACCCTGTTCAATTAGACACTGCACCCTGTTCAATTAGACACTGCACGCTGTTACATTAGACACTGCACCCTGTTCCATTAGACACTGCACCCTGTTCCATTAGAGACTACACCCTGTTCCATTAGACACTGCACCTTGTTACATTAGACATTGCACCCAGTTCCATTACACACTGCACCTTGTTCCATTAGACACCATACCCTGTTCCATTAGACACTACACCCTGTTCCATTATACATTGCACCCTGTTTCATTAGACACTGCACCCTGTTCCATTATGCACTGCACCCTGTTACATTAGACACTACTTCCTGTTCCATTAGACACTGTACCCTGTTCCATTAGACACTGCACCCTGTTCCATTAGACTCTGCACCCTGTTCCATTAGACACTGCTGCCTGCTGCATAAGACACTGCACCCTGTTCCATTATAAACTGCACCCTGTTACATAAGACGCTTCGGCCTGTTGCATTAGACACTGCACCCTGTCACATTAGACACTACACCCTGTTCCATTAGACACTGCACCATGTTCCATTAGACGCTGCACCTTGTTCCATTAGACACTGCACCATGTTCCATTAGACACAGCTTCCTGTTCCATTAGACACTGCAAACTGTTCCATTAGACACTGCACCCTGTTCCATTAGACACAGCACGCTGTTCCATTAGACATTGCAAACCGTTCCATTAGACACTGCACCCTGTTCCATTAGACACTGCACCCTGTTCAATTAGACACTGCACGCTGTTACATTAGACACTGCACCCTGTTCCATTAGACACTGCACCCTGTTCCATTAGACACAGCATCCTTTCCATTAGACACTGCACCATGTTCCATTAGAAACTGCACCTAGTTCCATTAGACACTGCACCATGTTCCAAGAGACACTGCACCCTGTTCCATTAGACACTGCACCCTGTTCCATTAGACACTGCACCCTGTTCCATTAGACACTGCACCCTGTTCCATTAGACACAGCACCCTGTTCCATTAGACACTCCACCCTGTTCCATTAGACACTACACCTTGTTCCATTAGACACTGCACCCTGTTCCATTACACACTGCACCCTGTTCCATTATACACTGCACCCTGTTACATTAGACACTACTCCGTGTTCTATTAGACACTGCACCCTGTTCCATTAGACACTGCACCCTGTTCCATTATACACTGCACCCTTATACACTAGACACTACTCCTTGTTGAATTAGACACTGCAACCTGTTCCATTAGACACTGCACCCTGTTCCATTAGACACTGCACCCTGTTCCATTAGATACTGCACCCTGTTCCATTAGACACTGCACCCTGTTACATTAGACACTGCACCATATTCCATTAGACACATCACCCTATTCCATTTGACACTACTCCATGTTCCATTAGACACTGCACCCTCTTCCATTAGACACTGTACCATCTTCCATTATACACTGCACCATGTTCAATTAGACACCGCATCCTTTTCAATTAGGCAACGTGTCCTGTTCCATTAGAAACTGCACCCTGTTCCATTAGACACTACTCCCTGTTCCATTAGACACTGCACCATCTTCCATTAGACACTGCACCCTGTTCCATTAGTCATGGCACCCTGTTCCATTTGAAACTGCACCCTGTTACATTAGACACTGCACCCTGTTACATTAGACAGTGCATCCTGTTCAATTAGACACCACATCCTGTTCCATTTGACACTGCACCATGTTCCTTTAGACACTGCACTATGTTCCATTAGACACAGCTTCCTGTTCCATTAGACACTGCAAACTGTTCCATTAGACACTGCACCCTGTTCCATTAGACACAGCACGCTGTTCCATTAGACATTGCAAACCGTTCCATTAGACACTGCACCCTGTTCCATTAGACACTGCACCCTGTTCAATTAGACACTGCACCCTGTTCAGTTAGACACTGCACGCTGTTACATTAGACACTGCACCCTGTTCCATTAGACACTGCACCCTGTTCCATTAGAGACTACACCCTGTTCCATTAGACACTGCACCTTGTTACATTAGACATTGCACCCTGTTCCATTACACACTGCACCTTGTTCCATTAGACACTGCACCCTGTTCCATTAGACACTGCAACAGGTTCCATTAGACACTACTCCCTGTTCCAATAGACAATACACCCTGTTCCATTAGACACTACACCCTGTTCCATTAGACACTACACCCTGTTCCATTATACATTGCACCCTGTTTCATTAGACACTACACCCTGTTCCATTAGACACTGCACCATGTTCCATTAGACACTGCACCTTGTTCCATTAGACACTGCACCATGTTCCATTAGACACAGCTTCCTGTTCCATTAGACACTGCAAACTGTTCCATTAGACACTGCACCCTGTTCCATTAGACACAGCACGCTGTTCCATTAGACATTGCAAACCGTTCCATTAGACACTGCACCCTGTTCCATTAGACACTGCACCCAGTTGAATTAGACACTGCACGCTGTTACATTAGACACTGCACCCTGTTCCATTAGACACTGCACCCTGTTCCATTAGACACAGCATCCTTTCCATTAGACACTGCACCATGTTCCATTAGAAACTGCACCTAGTTCCATTAGACACTGCACCATATTCCAAGAGACACTGCACCCTGTTCCATTAGACACTGCACCCTGTTCCATTAGACACAGCACCCTGTTCCATTAGACACTCCACCCTGTTCCATTAGACACTACACCTTGTTCCATTAGACACAGCACCCTGTTCCATTACACACTGCACCCTGTTCCATTATACACTGCACCCTGTTACATTAGACACTACTCCCTGTTCTATTAGACTCTGCACCCTGTTCCATTAGACACTGCACCCTGTTCCATTATACACTGCACCCTTATACACTAGACACTACTCCTTGTTGAATTAGACACTGCAACCTGTTCCATTAGACGCTGCACCCTGTTCCATTTGACACTGCACCCTGTTCCATTAGATACTGCACCCTGTTCCATTAGACACTGCACCCTGTTACATTAGACACTGCACCATGTTCATTAGACACTGCACCCTCTTCCATTAGACACTGTACCATCTTCCATTATACACTGCACCATGTTCAATTAGACACCGCATCCTTTTCAATTAGGCAACGTGTCCTGTTCCATTAGACACTGCACCCGGTTCCATTAGACACTACTCCCTGTTCCATTAGACACTGCACCATCTTCCATTAGACACTGCACCCTGTTCCATTATACACTGCACCCTTATACATTAGACACTACTGCTTGTTCCATTAGACACTGCAACCTGTTCCATTAGACACTGCACCCTGTTCCATTAGTCATGGCACCCTGTTCCATTTGAAACTGCACCCTGTTACATTAGACACTGCACCCTGTTACATAAGACACTGTTCCCTGTTCCATTAGACACTGCACCATGTTCCATTAGACACTGCACCCTGTTCCATTAGACACTGCACCCTGTTACATTAGACACTGCACCCTGTTACATTAGACAGTGCATCCTGTTCAATTAGACACCACATCCTGTTCCATTTGACACTGCACCATGTTCCTTTAGACACTGCACCTTCTTCCATTATACACTGCACCATGTTCCATTAGACACTGCACCCTGTTCCATTAGACACTGCACCCCGATCCCTTAGACACTGCAACCTGTTCCATTAGACACTGCAACCTGTTCCATTAGACAACGGCACCCTGTTCCATTAGACACTGCAGGCTGTTCTATTAGACACTACACCCTGTTCCATTAGACACTGCACCCTGTTCCATTAGACACTGCACCCTGTTCCATTAGACACTGCAACATGTTGCATTATACACTGCACCTTGTTCCATTAGACACTGCACCCTGTTCAATTAGACACTGCACCCTGTTCCATTAGACACTGCTCCCTGTTCCATTAGATACTGCAACAGGTTCCATTATACACTGCACCTTGTTCCATTAGACACTGCACCCTGTTCCATTAGACACTGCAACAGGTTCCATTAGACACTACTCCCTGTTCCATTAGACACTACTCCCTGTTCCATTAGACACTGCAACAGGTTCCATTAGACACTACTCCCTGTTCCAATAGACAATACACCCTGTTCCATTAGACACTTCACCCTGTTCCATTAGACACTACACCATGTTCCATTATACATTGCACCCTGTTTCATTAGACACTGCACCCTGTTCCATTATGCACTGCACCCTGTTACATTAGACACTACTTCCTGTTCCATTAGACACTGTACCCTGTTTCATTAGACACTGCACCCTGTTCCATTAGACTCTGCACCCTGTTCCAATAGACACTGCTGCCTGCTGCATAAGACACTGCACCCTGTTCCATTATAAACTGCACCCTGTTACATAAGACACTTCGGCCTGTTGCATTAGACACTGCACCCTGTTACATTAGACACTGCACCCTGTTACATTAGACACTGCACCCTGTTCCATTAGACACTGCACCATGTTCCATTAGACACTGCACCTTGTTCCATTAGACAATGCACCATGTTCCATTAGACACTGCACCATGTTCCATTAGACACTGCAAACTGTTCCATTAGACACTGCACCCCGTTCCATTAGACACAGCACGCTGTTCCATTAGACATTGCAAACCGTTCCATTTGACACTGCACCCTGTTCCATTAGACACTGCACCCTGTTCAGTTAGACACTGCACGCTGTTACATTAGACACTGCACCCTGTTCCATTAGATACTGCACCCTGTTCCATTAGACACAGCATCCTTTGCATTAGACACTGCACCATGTTCCATTAGAAACTGCACCTTGTTCCAAGAGACAATGCACCCTGTTACATTAGACACTGCACCGTGTTCCATTAGACACATCACCCTATTCCATTTGACACTACTCCATGTTCCATTAGACACTGCACCCTCTTCCATTAGACACTGTACCATCTTCCATTATACACTGCACCATGTTCAATTAGACACCGCATCCTTTTCAATTAGGCAACGCGTCCTGTTCCATTAGACACTGCACCCTGTTCCATTAGACACTACTCCCTGTTCCATTAGACACTGCACCATCTTCCATTAGACACTGCACCCTGTTCCATTATACACTGCACCCTTATACATTAGACACTACTGCTTGTTCCATTAGACACTGCAACCTGTTACATTAGACACTGCACCCTGTTCCATTAGTCATGGCACCCTGTTCCATTTGAAACTGCACCCTGTTACATTAGACACTGCACCATGTTCCATTAGACACTGCACCCTGTTACATTACACGCTGCACCATGTTCCATTAGACTCCGCAACCTGTCCCATTGGATACCTTATCCTGTTCCATTAGACACTGCACCCTGTTCCATTATACACTGCACTCTTTTCCATTAGAAACTGGACCATGTTCAGTTACACACTACATCCTGTTCCATTTGACACTGCACCCTGTTCCATTAGACAACACACCCTGTTCCATTAGACAACGCACGATGTTCCATTAGACACTACACCTGTTCCATTAGACACTGCACCCAGTTGTATTAGACACCGCACCCTGTTCCATTAGACACCGCACCCTGTTCCATTAAACACCGCACCCTGTTACATTAGACACTGCACCCTGTTACATTAGACACTGCACCCTGTTCCATTAGACACTACTACCTTTTCCATTAGACACTGCACCCTGTTCCATTAGACACTACACCTGTTCTATTAGACACTGCACCATGTTCCATTAGACAATGCACCCTGTTAAATTAGACAGAAAACCCTGTTCCATTATACACTGCACCCAGTTCCATTAGACGCTGCGCCCTGTTCCATTAGACGCTCCACCCAGTTCCATTAGACAGTACACCCTCTTCCATTAGACACTGCACCATGTTCCATTAGACCCTGCACCCTGTTCCATAAGACACAACATCCTGTTCCATTAGACACTGCACCCTGATCCATTAGACACTGCACCGTGTTCCATTAGACACTGCACCCTTTTCCATTAGACATTGCACCCTGTTCCGTTAGACACTGCACCCTGTTCCATTAGACACTGCACCCTGTTCCATTAGACACTGCACATTGTTCCATTAGACACTGCACCATTTTCCATTAGACACAGCGTCCTGTTCCATTAGACACTGCACCATGTTCCATTAGACACTGCACCCTGTTCCATTAGACCCTACACCCTGTTCCAATGGAGACTGCATCATGTTCAATTCGACTCTACACCCTGTTCCATTAGACACTGCACCCTGTTCCTTTAGACATTGCACCCTGTTCCATTAGACACCGCACCCTGGTCCATTAGAAACTGCACCCTGTTCCATTAGACACTGCACCCTGTTCAATTAGACACTGCACCATGCACAATTAGAAACTGCACCATGTTCCCTTAGACACTGCCCCCTTTCCATTAGACACTGCACCCTGTTCCATTAGGCACTGCACCATGTTCCATTAGTCACTGCAACATGTTCCATTAGACACTGCACCCTGTTCCATTAGACACTGCACCCTGTTCCATTAGACACTGCACCCTGTTCCATTAGACACTACACCCTGTTTCATTAGGAACAACAATCTGTTCCATTAGAACTGCACCCTGTTCCATTAGTCACCACACCCTGTTCCTTTTGACACCGCACCCTGTTCCATTTGACACTGCACCCTGTTACATTGGATACTGCACCATGTTCCATTAGACACGGCACCCTGTTCCATTAGACACTGCACCCTGTTCCATTAGACACTACACCCTGTTTCATTAGGAACAACAATCTGTTCCATTAGAACTGCACCCTGTTCCATTAGTCACCACACCCTGTTCCTTTTGACACTGCACCCTGTTCCATTTGACACTGCACCCTGTTACATTGGATACTGCACCATGTTCCATTAGACACTGCACCCTGTTCCATTAGACACTGCACCCTGTTCCATTAGACACTACTACCTTTTCCATTAGACACTGCACCCTGTTCCATTAGACACTACACCCTGTTCCATTAGACACTGCACCATGTTCCATTAGACACTACACCCTGTTCCATTAGACACTGCACCCAGTTGTATTAGACACCGCACCCTGTTCCATTAGACACCGCACCCTGTTCCGTTAGACACCGCACCATGTTACATTAGACACTGCACCCTGTTACATTAGACACTGCACCCTGTTCCATTAGATACTGCACCATGTTCCATTAGACACTGCACCATGTTCCATTAGACACTGCACCCTGTTCCATTATACACTGCACCCAGTTCCATTAGACACTGCACCCAGTTCCATTAGACACTACACCCTGTTCCATTAGACACTGCACCTTGTTCCATTAGACACAGCACCTTGTTGCATTAGACACCGCACCTTGTTTCATTAGACAACGCACCTTGTTCCATTAGACACCGCATCCTGTTCCATTAGACACTGCACCCTGTTCCATTAGACAATGCAACTTGTTCCATTTGACACCGCACCCTGTTCCATTAGACACTGCTCCCTGTTACATTAGACACTGCACCATGTACCATTAGACACTGCACCCTGTTCCATTAGACACTGCACCCTGTTCGATTAGACACAGCACCCTGTTCCGTTAGACACCGCACCCTGTTACATTAGACACTACACCCTGTTCCATTAGACACTGCACCCTGTTCCATTAGACAGCGCGCCTTGTTCAATTAGACACCGCATCCTGTTCCATTAGACACTGCACCCTGTTACATTAGACACTACACCCTATTCCATTAGACACTGCACCCTGTTCAATTCGAAACCGCTCCTTGTTCAATTAGACACTGCATCCTGTTCCATGAGACAATACTCCATGTTCCATTATACACTACACACTGTTCCATTAGACACTGCACCATGCTGGAATAGACACTGCACCCTGTTCCAATAGACACTGCACCCTGTTCGAATAAACACTGCCCCCTGTTACAATAGACACTGCACCCTCTTCCATTAGACACTGCACCCTGTTCCATTAGACACTGCACCCTGTTCCATTCAACACTACACCCTGTTCCATTAGATACTGCACCATGTTCCATTAGACATTGCACCCTGTTCCATTAGACACTGCACCATGTACCATTAGACACTGCACCCTGTTCCATTAGACACTGAACCCTGTTCCTTTAGACACTGCACCCTGTTCCATTAGACACTGCACCCTGTTCCATTAGACACTGCACCATGTTCCATTAGACACAGCACCCTGTTACATTAGACACTGCACCATGTTCCATTAGACACTGCAACATGTTCCATTAGACACAGCACCCTGTTGCATTAGACACTGCACCATGTTCCATTAGACACTGCACCCTGTTCCATTAGACACTGCGCCATGTTCCATTAGACACTACACCCTGTTCCATTAGACACTGCACCATGTTCCATTAGACACTGCACCCTGTTCCATTGGACACTACACCCTGTTCCATTAGACAATTCAACCTGTTCCATTAGACACTACTCCCTGTTCCATTAGACACTGCACCCTGTTACATTAGATACTGTACCATGTTCCATTATACACTGCACCATGTTCAATTAAACACCGCATCCTGTTCAATTAGACAACGCATCCTGTACATTAGACACTGCACCCTGTTACATTATACACTACACCCTGTTCCATTAGACACTGCACCCTGTTCAATTAGACACCGAATCCTGTTCCATTAGACATTAGACCCTGTTACATTAGACACTTCACCCTGTTATATAAGACACTGCACCATGTTCCATTAGACACTACACCCTGTTCCATTAGACACCGCTCCTTGTTCCATTAGACACTGCATCCTGTTCAATTAGACAACGCATCCTGTTCCATTAGACATTAGACCCTGTTACATTAGACACTTCACCCTGTTATATAAGACACTGCACCCTGTTCCATTAGACACTGCACCCTGTTACATTAGACACTGCATCCTGTTCAATTAGACAACGCATCCTGTTCCATTAGACACTGCACCATGTTCCATTAGATACTACACCCTGTTCCATTAGACACTGCACCCTGTTACATTAGACACTGCACCCTGTTCAATTATACACTGCACCCTGTTCAATTAGACAACGCATCCTGTTCAATTAGACAACGCATCCTGTTCCATTAGACACTGCAACCTGTTCCATTAGACACTACACCCTGTTCCAGTAGACACTTCACCTTGTTTCATTAGACACTGCGCCCTGTTCCATTAGACACTGTACCGTGTTCCATTAGACACTGCACACTGTTCCATTAGACACTGCACCCTGTTCCATTAGACACCGCACCATGTTCCATTAGACACCGCATCCTGTTCCATTAGACACTGCACCATGTTCCATTAGACACAGCGTCCTGTTCCATTAGACACTGCACCATGTTCCATTAGACACTGCACCCTGTTCCATTAGACCCTACACCCTGTTCCAATGGAGACTGCATCATGTTCAATTCGACTCTACACCCTGTTCCATTAGACACTGCACCCTGTTCCTTTAGACATTGCACCCTGTTCCATTAGACACCGCACCCTGGTCCATTAGAAACTGCACCCTGTTCCATTAGACACTGCACCCTGTTCAATTAGACACTGCACCATGCACAATTAGAAACTGCACCATGTTCCCTTAGACACTGCCCCCTTTCCATTAGACACTGCACCCTGTTCCATTAGGCACTGCACCATGTTCCATTAGTCACTGCAACATGTTCCATTAGACACTGCACCCTGTTCCATTAGACACTGCACCCTGTTCCATTAGACACTGCACCCTGTTCCATTAGACACTACACCCTGTTTCATTAGGAACAACAATCTGTTCCATTAGAACTGCACCCTGTTCCATTAGTCACCACACCCTGTTCCTTTTGACACCGCACCCTGTTCCATTTGACACTGCACCCTGTTACATTGGATACTGCACCATGTTCCATTAGACACTGCACCCTGTTCCATTAGACACTGCACCCTGTTCCATTAGACACTACACCCTGTTTCATTAGGAACAACAATCTGTTCCATTAGAACTGCACCCTGTTCCATTAGTTACCACACCCTGTTCCTTTTGACACTGCACCCTGTTCCATTTGACACTGCACCCTGTTACATTGGATACTGCACCATGTTCCATTAGACACTGCACCCTGTTCCATTAGACACTGCACCCTGTTCCATTAGACACTACTACCTTTTCCATTAGACACTGCACCCTGTTCCATTAGACACTACACCCTGTTCCATTAGACACTGCACCATGTTCCATTAGACACTACACCCTGTTCCATTAGACACTGCACCCAGTTGTATTAGACACCGCACCCTGTTCCATTAGACACCGCACCCTGTTCCGTTAGACACCGCACCATGTTACATTAGACACTGCACCCTGTTACATTAGACACTGCACCCTGTTCCATTAGATACTGCACCATGTTCCATTAGACACTGCACCATGTTCCATTAGACACTGCACCCTGTTCCATTATACACTGCACCCAGTTCCATTAGACACTGCACCCAGTTCCATTAGACACTACACCCTGTTCCATTAGACACTGCACCTTGTTCCATTAGACACAGCACCTTGTTGCATTAGACACCGCACCTTGTTTCATTAGACAACGCACCTTGTTCCATTAGACACCGCATCCTGTTCCATTAGACACTGCACCCTGTTCCATTAGACAATGCAACTTGTTCCATTTGACACCGCACCCTGTTCCATTAGACACTGCTCCCTGTTACATTAGACACTGCACCATGTACCATTAGACACTGCACCCTGTTCCATTAGACACTGCACCCTGTTCGATTAGACACAGCACCCTGTTCCGTTAGACACCGCACCCTGTTACATTAGACACTACACCCTGTTCCATTAGACACTGCACCCTGTTCCATTAGACAGCGCGCCTTGTTCAATTAGACACCGCATCCTGTTCCATTAGACACTGCACCCTGTTACATTAGACACTACACCCTATTCCATTAGACACTGCACCCTGTTCAATTCGAAACCGCTCCTTGTTCAATTAGACACTGCATCCTGTTCCATGAGACAATACTCCATGTTCCATTATACACTACACACTGTTCCATTAGACACTGCACCATGCTGGAATAGACACTGCACCCTGTTCCAATAGACACTGCACCCTGTTCGAATAAACACTGCCCCCTGTTACAATAGACACTGCACCCTCTTCCATTAGACACTGCACCCTGTTCCATTAGACACTGCACCCTGTTCCATTCAACACTACACCCTGTTCCATTAGACACTGCACCATGTTCCATTAGACATTGCACCCTGTTCCATTAGACACTGCACCATGTACCATTAGACACTGCACCCTGTTCCATTAGACACTGAACCCTGTTCCTTTAGACACTGCACCCTGTTCCATTAGACACTGCACCCTGTTCCATTAGACACTGCACCATGTTCCATTAGACACAGCACCCTGTTACATTAGACACTGCACCATGTTCCATTAGACACTGCAACATGTTCCATTAGACACAGCACCCTGTTGCATTAGACACTGCACCATGTTCCATTAGACACTGCACCCTGTTCCATTAGACACTGCGCCATGTTCCATTAGACACTACACCCTGTTCCATTAGACACTGCACCATGTTCCATTAGACACTGCACCCTGTTCCATTGGACACTACACCCTGTTCCATTAGACAATTCAACCTGTTCCATTAGACACTACTCCCTGTTCCATTAGACACTGCACCCTGTTACATTAGATACTGTACCATGTTCCATTATACACTGCACCATGTTCAATTAAACACCGCATCCTGTTCAATTAGACAACGCATCCTGTACATTAGACACTGCACCCTGTTACATTATACACTACACCCTGTTCCATTAGACACTGCACCCTGTTCAATTAGACACCGAATCCTGTTCCATTAGACATTAGACCCTGTTACATTAGACACTTCACCCTGTTATATAAGACACTGCACCATGTTCCATTAGACACTACACCCTGTTCCATTAGACACCGCTCCTTGTTCCATTAGACACTGCATCCTGTTCAATTAGACAACGCATCCTGTTCCATTAGACATTAGACCCTGTTACATTAGACACTTCACCCTGTTATATAAGACACTGCACCCTGTTCCATTAGACACTGCACCCTGTTACATTAGACACTGCATCCTGTTCAATTAGACAACGCATCCTGTTCCATTAGACTCTGCACCATGTTCCATTAGATACTACACCCTGTTCCATTAGACACTGCAACCTGTTCCATTAGACACTACACCCTGTTCCAGTAGACACTTCACCTTGTTTCATTAGACACTGCGCCCTGTTCCATTAGACACTGTACCGTGTTCCATTAGACACTGCACACTGTTCCATTAGACACTGCACCCTGTTCCATTAGACACCGCACCATGTTCCATTAGACACCGCATCCTGTTCCATTAGACACTGCACCATGTTCCATTATACACTGCACCCTGTTCCATTAGACACCGCACCCTGTTCCATTAGACACCGCACCATGTTCCATTAGGCACTGCACCCTGTTCCATTAGACACAGCACCCTGTTCCATTAGACACCGCACCATGTTCCATTAGACACCGCACCCTGTTCCATTAGACACTGCACCATGTTCCATTAGACACTGCATCATGTTCCATTAGACACTGCCCCCTGTTCCATTAGACACTGCACCCTGTTCCATTAGACACTACACCATGTTCCATTAGACACTGCCCCTTGTTCCATTAGTCACTGCAACATGTTCCATTAGACAGCGCTCCCTGTAGCATTAGACACTGCACCCTCTTCTATTGGAGACTGCACCATGTTCAATTAGACACAACACCCTGTTCCATTAGACACTGCACCCTGTTCCATTAGACACTGCACCCTCTTGCATTAGACACCGCACCCTGTTCCATTAGACATTGCACCCTGTTCCATTATACACTGCACCCTGTTCCATTAGACACTTCACCATTTTCCATTAGACACTACACCTTGTTCCATTAGACACTGCACCCTGTACCATTAGACACTGCACCCTGTTCCATTAGAAACGGCACCCTGTTCCATTAGAAACTGCACCCTGTTCCATTAGACACTGCACCCTGTTCCATTAGACACTACACCCTGTTCCATTAGACACTGCACATTGTTCCATTAGACACTGCACCATTTTCCATTAGACACTGCGTCCTGTTCCATTAGACACTGCACCATGTTCCATTAGACACTGCACCCTGTTCCATTGGAGACTGCATCATGTTCAATTCGACTCTTAACCCTGTTCCATTAGACACTGCACCCTGTTCCTTTAGACACTGCCCCCTGTTCCATTAGACACCGCACCCTAGTCCATTAGACACTGCACCCTGTTCCATTAGACACTGCACCCTGTTCCATTAGACACTGAACCATGCTCCATTAGAAACTGCACCATGTTCCATTAAACACTGCCCCCTTTCCATTAGACACTGCACCCTGTTCCATTAGGCACTGCACCATGTTCCATTAGACACTGCCCCCTGTTCCATTAGTCACTGCAACATGTTCCATTAGACACTGCACCCTGTTCCATTTGACACCGCACCCTGTTCCATTAGACACTGCACCCTGTTCCATTAGGCACTGCACCATGTTCCATTAGACACTGCCCCCTGTTCCATTAGTCACTGCAACATGTTCCATGAGACACTATACCCTGTTCCATTAGGCTCTACAACCTGTTCCATTAGAAACTGCACCCTGTTCCATTAGACACCGCACCCTGTTCCATTTGACACCGCACCCTGTTCCATTAGACACTGCACCCTGTTCCATTAGACACTGCACCATGTTCCATTAGACACTGCACCCTGTTCCATTTGACACCGCACCCTGTTCCATTAGACACTGCACCCTGTTCCGTTAGACACCGCACCATGTTACATTAGACACTGCACCCTGTTCCATTAGATACTGCACCATGTTCCATTAGACACTGCACCATGTTCCATTAGACACTGCACCCTGTTCCATTTGACACTGCACCATGTTCCATTAGACAGAACACCCTGTTCCATTATACACTGCACCCAGTTCCATTAGACGCTGCACCCAGTTCCATTAGACACTACACCCTGTTCCATTAGACACTGCACCTTGTTCCATTAGACACCGCACCTTGTTGCATTAGACACCGCACCTTGTTTCATTAGACAACGCACCTTGTTCCATTTGACACCGCATCCTGTTCCATTAGACACTGCACCCTGTTCCATTAGACAATGCAACTTGTTCCATTTGACACCGCACCCTGTTCCATTAGACACTGCTCCCTGTTACATTAGACACTGCACCATGTACCATTAGACACTGCACCCTGTTCGATTAGACACTGCTCCCTGTTACATTAGACACTACACCCTGTTCCATTAGACACTGCACCCTGTTCCATTAGACAGCGCGCCTTGTTCAATTAGACACCGCATCCTGTTCCATTAGACACTGCACCCTGTTACATTAGACACTACACCCTATTCCATTAGACACTGCACCCTGTTCAATTCGAAACCGCTCCTTGTTCAATTAGACACCGCATCCTGTTCCATTAGACACTACACTATGTTGCATTAGACACTACACCCTGTTCCATTAGACACTGCACCCTGTTCCATTAGACATCGCTCCTTGTTCAATTAAACACTGCATCCTGTTCCATTAGACACTACACTATGTTGCATTAGACACTACACCCTGTTCCATTAGACACTGCACCCTGTTCCATTAGACACCGCTCCTTGTTCAATTAGACACTGCATCCTGTTCCATGAGACAATACTCCATGTTCCATTATACACTACACACTGTTCCATTAGACACTGCACCATGCTGGAATAGACACTGCACCCTGTTCCAATAAACACTGCCCCCTGTTCGAATAAACACTGCCCCCTGTTACAATAGACACTGCACCCTCTTCCATTAGACACTGCACCCTGTTCCATTAGACACTGCACCCTGTTCCATTCAACACTACACCCTGTTCCATTAGACACTGCACCATGTTCCATTAGACATTGCACCCTGTTCCATTAGACACTGCACCCTGTTCCATTAGACACTGCACCATGTTCCATTAGACACAGCATCATGTTCCATTAGACATTGCACCATGTACCATTAGACACTGCACCCTGTTCCATTAGACACTGAACCCTGTTCCTTTAGACACTGCACCCTGTTCCATTAGACACTGCACCCTGTTACATTAGACACTGCACCATGTTCCATTAGACACTGCACCCTGTTCCATTAGACACTGCGCCATGTTCCATTAGACACTGCACCCTGTTCCATTAGACACTGCACCATCTTCCATTAGACACTGCACCCTGTTCCATTATACACTGCACCCTTATACATTAGACACTACTGCTTGTTCCATTAGACACTGCAACCTGTTACATTAGACACTGCACCCTGTTCCATTAGTCATGGCACCCTGTTCCATTTGAAACTGCACCCTGTTACATTAGACACTGCACCATGTTCCATTAGACACTGCACCCTGTTACATTACACGCTGCACCATGTTCCATTAGACTCCGCAACCTGTCCCATTGGATACCTTATCCTGTTCCATTAGACACTGCACCCTGTTCCATTATACACTGCACTCTTTTCCATTAGACACTGGACCATGTTCAGTTACACACTACATCCTGTTCCATTTGACACTGCACCCTGTTCCATTAGACAACACACCCTGTTCCATTAGACAACGCACGATGTTCCATTAGACACTACACCTGTTCCATTAGACACTGCACCCAGTTGTATTAGACACCGCACCCTGTTCCATTAGACACCGCACCCTGTTCCATTAAACACCGCACCCTGTTACATTAGACACTGCACCCTGTTCCATTAGACACTACTACCTTTTCCATTAGACACTGCACCCTGTTCCATTAGACACTACACCTGTTCCATTAGACACTGCACCATGTTCCATTAGACAATGCACCCTGTTAAATTAGACAGAAAACCCTGTTCCATTATACACTGCACCCAGTTCCATTAGACGCTGCGCCCTGTTCCATTAGACGCTCCACCCAGTTCCATTAGACACTACACCCTCTTCCATTAGACACTGCACCATGTTCCATTAGACCCTGCACCCTGTTCCATAAGACACAACATCCTGTTCCATTAGACACTGCACCCTGATCCATTAGACACTGCACCGTGTTCCATTAGACACTGCACCCTTTTCCATTAGACATTGCACCCTGTTCCGTTAGACACTGCACCCTGTTCCATTAGACACTGCACCCTGTTCCATTAGACACTGCACATTGTTCCATTAGACACTGCACCATTTTCCATTAGACACAGCGTCCTGTTCCATTAGACACTGCACCATGTTCCATTAGACACTGCACCCTGTTCCATTAGACCCTACACCCTGTTCCAATGGAGACTGCATCATGTTCAATTCGACTCTACACCCTGTTCCATTAGACACTGCACCCTGTTCCTTTAGACATTGCACCCTGTTCCATTAGACACCGCACCCTGGTCCATTAGAAACTGCACCCTGTTCCATTAGACACTGCACCCTGTTCAATTAGACACTGCACCATGCACAATTAGAAACTGCACCATGTTCCCTTAGACACTGCCCCCTTTCCATTAGACACTGCACCCTGTTCCATTAGGCACTGCACCATGTTCCATTAGTCACTGCAACATGTTCCATTAGACACTGCACCCTGTTCCATTAGACACTGCACCCTGTTCCATTAGACACTGCACCCTGTTCCATTAGACACTACACCCTGTTTCATTAGGAACAACAATCTGTTCCATTAGAACTGCACCCTGTTCCATTAGTCACCACACCCTGTTCCTTTTGACACCGCACCCTGTTCCATTTGACACTGCACCCTGTTACATTGGATACTGCACCATGTTCCATTAGACACTGCACCCTGTTCCATTAGACACTGCACCCTGTTCCATTAGACACTACACCCTGTTTCATTAGGAACAACAATCTGTTCCATTAGAACTGCACCCTGTTCCATTAGTCACCACACCCTGTTCCTTTTGACACTGCACCCTGTTCCATTTGACACTGCACCCTGTTACATTGGATACTGCACCCTGTTCCATTAGACACAGCATCCTTTCCATTAGACACTGCACCATGTTCCATTAGAAACTGCACCTAGTTCCATTAGACACTGCACCATATTCCAAGAGACACTGCACCCTGTTCCATTAGACACTGCACCCTGTTCCATTAGACACAGCACCCTGTTCCATTAGACACTCCACCCTGTTCCATTAGACACTACACCTTGTTCCATTAGACACTGCACCCTGTTCCATTACACACTGCACCCTGTTCCATTATACACTGCACCCTGTTACATTAGACACTACTCCCTGTTCTATTAGACTCTGCACCCTGTTTCCATTAGACACTGCACCATGTTCCATTAGACACTGCACCCTGTTCCATTATACACTGCACCCAGTTCCATTAGACACTGCACCCAGTTCCATTAGACACTACACCCTGTTCCATTAGACACTGCACCTTGTTCCATTAGACACAGCACCTTGTTGCATTAGACACCGCACCTTGTTTCATTAGACAACGCACCTTGTTCCATTAGACACCGCATCCTGTTCCATTAGACACTGCACCCTGTTCCATTAGACAATGCAACTTGTTCCATTTGACACCGCACCCTGTTCCATTAGACACTGCTCCCTGTTACATTAGACACTGCACCATGTACCATTAGACACTGCACCCTGTTCCATTAGACACTGCACCCTGTTCGATTAGACACAGCACCCTGTTCCGTTAGACACCGCACCCTGTTACATTAGACACTACACCCTGTTCCATTAGACACTGCACCCTGTTCCATTAGACAGCGCGCCTTGTTCAATTAGACACCGCATCCTGTTCCATTAGACACTGCACCCTGTTACATTAGACACTACACCCTATTCCATTAGACACTGCACCCTGTTCAATTCGAAACCGCTCCTTGTTCAATTAGACACTGCATCCTGTTCCATGAGACAATACTCCATGTTCCATTATACACTACACACTGTTCCATTAGACACAGCACCATGCTGGAATAGACACTGCACCCTGTTCCAATAGACACTGCACCCTGTTCGAATAAACACTGCCCCCTGTTACAATAGACACTGCACCCTCTTCCATTAGACACTGCACCCTGTTCCATTAGACACTGCACCCTGTTCCATTCAACACTACACCCTGTTCCATTAGACACTGCACCATGTTCCATTAGACATTGCACCCTGTTCCATTAGACACTGCACCATGTACCATTAGACACTGCACCCTGTTCCATTAGACACTGAACCCTGTTCCTTTAGACACTGCACCCTGTTCCATTAGACACTGCACCCTGTTCCATTAGACACTGCACCATGTTCCATTAGACACAGCACCCTGTTACATTAGACACTGCACCATGTTCCATTAGACACTGCAACATGTTCCATTAGACACAGCACCCTGTTGCATTAGACACTGCACCATGTTCCATTAGACACTGCACCCTGTTCCATTAGACACTGCGCCATGTTCCATTAGACACTACACCCTGTTCCATTAGACACTGCACCATGTTCCATTAGACACTGCACCCTGTTCCATTGGACACTACACCCTGTTCCATTAGACAATTCAACCTGTTCCATTAGACACTACTCCCTGTTCCATTAGACACTGCACCCTGTTACATTAGATACTGTACCATGTTCCATTATACACTGCACCATGTTCAATTAAACACCGCATCCTGTTCAATTAGACAACGCATCCTGTACATTAGACACTGCACCCTGTTACATTATACACTACACCCTGTTCCATTAGACACTGCACCCTGTTCAATTAGACACCGAATCCTGTTCCATTAGACATTAGACCCTGTTACATTAGACACTTCACCCTGTTATATAAGACACTGCACCATGTTCCATTAGACACTACACCCTGTTCCATTAGACACCGCTCCTTGTTCCATTAGACACTGCACCCTGTTCCATTAGACACTGCACCCTGTTCCATTAGACACTGCATCCTGTTCAATTAGACAACGCATCCTGTTCCATTAGACACTGCACCATGTTCCATTAGATACTACACCCTGTTCCATTAGACACTGCACCCTGTTACATTAGACACTGCACCCTGTTCAATTATACACTGCACCCTGTTCAATTAGACAACGCATCCTGTTCAATTAGACAACGCATCCTGTTCCATTAGACACTGCACCCTGTTCCAGTAGACACTTCACCTTGTTTCATTAGACACTGCGCCCTGTTCCATAAGACACTGTACCGTGTTCCATTAGACACTGCACACTGTTCCATTAGACACTGCACCCTGTTCCATTAGACACCGCACCATGTTCCATTAGACACCGCATCCTGTTCCATTAGACACTGCACCATGTTCCATTATACACTGCACCCTGTTCCATTAGACACCGCACCCTGTTCCATTATACACCGCACCATGTTCCATTAGGCACTGCACCCTGTTCCATTAGACACAGCACCCTGTTCCATTAGACACCGCACCCTGTTCCATTAGACACCGCACCCTGTTCCATTAGACACTGCACCATGTTCCATTAGACACTGCATCATGTTCCATTAGACACTGCCCCCTGTTCCATTAGACACTGCACCCTGTTCCATTAGACACTACACCATGTTCCATTAGACACTGCCCCTTGTTCCATTAGTCACTGCAACATGTTCCATTAGACAGCGCTCCCTGTAGCATTATACACTGCACCCTCTTCTATTGGAGACTGCACCATGTTCAATTAGACACAACACCCTGTTCCATTAGACACTGCACCCTGTTCCATTAGACACTGCACCCTCTTGCATTAGACACCGCACCCTGTTCCATTAGACATTGCACCCTGTTCCATTATACACTGCACCCTGTTCCATTAGACACTTCACCATTTTACATTAGACACTACACCTTGTTCCATTAGACACTGCACCCTGTACCATTAGACACTGCACCCTGTTCCATTAGAAACGGCACCCTGTTCCATTAGAAACTGCACCCTGTTCCATTAGACACTGCACCCTGTTCCATTAGACACTACACCCTGTTCCATTAGACACTGCACATTGTTCCATTAGACACTGCACCATTTTCCATTAGACACTGCGTCCTGTTCCATTAGACACTGCACCATGTTCCATTAGACACTGCACCCTGTTCCATTGGAGACTGCATCATGTTCAATTCGACTCTTAACCCTGTTCCATTAGACACTGCACCCTGTTCCTTTAGACACTGCCCCCTGTTCCATTAGACACCGCACCCTAGTCCATTAGACACTGCACCCTGTTCCATTAGACACTGCACCCTGTTCCATTAGACACTGAACCATGCTCCATTAGAAACTGCACCATGTTCCATTAAACACTGCCCCCTTTCCATTAGACACTGCACCCTGTTCCATTAGGCACTGCACCATGTTCCATTAGACACTGCCCCCTGTTCCATTAGTCACTGCAACATGTTCCATTAGACACTGCACCCTGTTCCATTTGACACCGCACCCTGTTCCATTAGACACTGCACCCTGTTCCATTAGGCACTGCACCATGTTCCATTAGACACTGCCCCCTGTTCCATTAGTCACTGCAACATGTTCCATGAGACACTATACCCTGTTCCATTAGGCTCTATAACCTGTTCCATTAGACACTGCACCCTGTTCCATTAGACACCGCACCCTGTTCCATTTGACATCGCACCCTGTTCCATTAGACACTGCACCCTGTTCCATTAGACACTGCACCATGTTCCATTAGACACTGCACCCTGTTCCATTTGACACCGCACCCTGTTCCATTAGACACTGCACCCTGTTCCGTTAGACACCGCACCATGTTACATTAGACACTGCACCCTGTTCCATTAGATACTGCACCATGTTCCATTAGACACTGCACCATGTTCCATTAGACACTGCACCCTGTTCCATTTGACACTGCACCATGTTCCATTAGACAGAACACCCTGTTCCATTATACACTGCACCCAGTTCCATTAGACGCTGCACCCAGTTCCATTAGACACTACACCCTGTTCCATTAGACACTGCACCTTGTTCCATTAGACACCGCACCTTGTTGCATTAGACACCGCACCTTGTTTCATTAGACAACGCACCTTGTTCCATTTGACACCGCATCCTGTTCCATTAGACACTGCACCCTGTTCCATTAGACAATGCAACTTGTTCCATTTGACACCGCACCCTGTTCCATTAGACACTGCTCCCTGTTACATTAGACACTGCACCATGTACCATTAGACACTGCACCCTGTTCGATTAGACACTGCTCCCTGTTACATTAGACACTACACCCTGTTCCATTAGACACTGCACCCTGTTCCATTAGACAGCGCGCCTTGTTCAATTAGACACCGCATCCTGTTCCATTAGACACTGCACCCTGTTACATTAGACACTACACCCTATTCCATTAGACACTGCACCCTGTTCAATTCGAAACCGCTCCTTGTTCAATTAGACACCGCATCCTGTTCCATTAGACACTACACTATGTTGCATTAGACACTACACCCTGTTCCATTAGACACTGCACCCTGTTCCATTAGACATCGCTCCTTGTTCAATTAAACACTGCATCCTGTTCCATTAGACACTACACTATGTTGCATTAGACACTACACCCTGTTCCATTAGACACTGCACCCTGTTCCATTAGACACCGCTCCTTGTTCAATTAGACACTGCATCCTGTTCCATGAGACAATACTCCATGTTCCATTATACACTACACACTGTTCCATTAGACACTGCACCATGCTGGAATAGACACTGCACCCTGTTCCAATAAACACTGCCCCCTGTTCGAATAAACACTGCCCCCTGTTACAATAGACACTGCACCCTCTTCCATTAGACACTGCACCCTGTTCCATTAGATGCTGCACCCTGTTCCATTCAACACTACACCCTGTTCCATTAGACACTGCACCATGTTCCATTAGACATTGCACCCTGTTCCATTAGACACTGCACCCTGTTCCATTAGACACTGCACCATGTTCCATTAGACACAGCATCATGTTCCATTAGACATTGCACCATGTACCATTAGACACTGCACCCTGTTCCATTAGACACTGAACCCTGTTCCTTTAGACACTGCACCCTGTTCCATTAGACACTGCACCCTGTTACATTAGACACTGCACCATGTTCCATTAGACACTGCACCCTGTTCCATTAGACACTGCGCCATGTTCCATTAGACACTGCACCCTGTTCCATTAGACACTGCACCATGTTCCATTAGACACTGCACCCTGTTCCATTGGACACGACACCCTGTTCCATTAGACAATTCAACCTGTTCCATGAGACACTACTCCCTGTTCCATTAGACACTGCACCCTGTTACATTAGACACTACACCCTGTTCAAATAGACACTGCACTCTATTCCATTACAAACTGCACCCTGTTCCATTAGACATTGCACCATGTTCCATATAGACACTGCACCATGTTCCATTAGACACTGCACCCTGTTCCATTAGACACTGCACCCTGTTCCATTAGACACTGCACCCTGTTCCATTAGACATTGCACCCTGTTCCATTAGACACTGCACCCTGTTCCATTAGACACTGCACCCTGTTCCATTAGACACTGCACCCTGTTCCATTAGACACTGCACCCTGTTCCATTAGACACTGCACCTTGTTCCATTAGACATTGCACCCTGTTCCATTAGACACTGCACCCTGTTCCATTAGACACTGCACCTTGTTCCATTAGACACTACACCCTCTTCCATTAGACACTGCACCCTATTCCATTAGACACTGCACCCTGTTCCATTAGACACTGCACCCTGTTCCATTAGACACTGCACCCTGTTCCATTAGACACTGCACCCTGTTCCATTAGACACTGCACCCTGTTCCATTAGACACTGCACCCTGTTCCATTAGACACTGCACCCTGTTCCATTAGACACTGCACCTTGTTCCATTAGACATTGCACCCTGTTCCATTAGACACTGCACCCTGTTCCATTAGACACTGCACCTTGTTCCATTAGACACTGCACCCTGTTCCATTAGACACTGCACCCTGTTCCATTAGAAACTACACCCTGTTCCATTAGACACTGCACCTTGTTCCATTAGACACCGCAACCTCTTCCATTATACACTGCACCTTGTTCCATTAGACACTGCACCTTGTTCCATTAGACATTGCACCCTGTTCCATTAGAGACTACACCCTGTTCCATTAGACACTTCACCATGTTCCATTAGACACTGCACCATGTTCCATTATACACTGCACCCTGTTCCATTAGACACTGCACCCTGTTCCAATAGACACTGCACCTTGTTCCATTAGACACTGCACCTTGTTCCATTAGACACTGCACCCTGTTCCATTAGACACTGCACCCTGTTCCATTAGACACTGCACCATGTTCCATTATACACTGCACCCCATTCCATTAGACACTGCACCCTGTTCCATTAGAGGCTGCACCCTGTTCCATTACACACTGCACCCTGTTCCATTAGACAACGCACCTTGTTCCACTAGACACCGCACCCTTTTCCATTATACACTGCACCCTGTTCCATTAGACACTACTCCCTGTTCCATTTGACTCCGCACCCTGTCCCATTATTCACTGCACTCTGATACATTAGACACTGCACCCTGTTACATTAGACACTGCACCATGTTACATTAGACACTGCACCCTGTTACATTAGACAGTGCACCCTGTTCTATTAGACACCGCATCCTGTTCCATTAGACACTGCACCCTTGTTCCATTATACACTGCACCCTGTTCTATTAGACACCGCATCCTGTTCCATTAGACACTGCACCCTGTTCCATTAGACACTGCACCCTGTTACATTAGACACTACACCCTGTTCCTGTAAACACTGTACCCTGTTCCATTAGACACTGCACCCTGTTACATTAGACACTACACCCTGTTCCATTAGACACTGCATCCTGTTACATTAGATACTGCACACTGTTCCATTAGACACTGCACCCTGTTACATTAAGAACTGCACCCTGTTACATTAGACACTGCGCCCTGTTCCATTAGACACTGCGCCCTGTTCCATTAGACACTGCACCCTGTTCCATTAGACACTGCACCCTGTTACACTAGACACTGCACCCTTTTCCATTAGACATTACACCCTGTTCCAATAAACACTGCACCCTGTTCCATTAAACACTGCACACTGTTCCATTATACACTACCCCCTGTTCCATTAAACACTGCACCCTGTTCCATTATACACTACACCCTGTTCCATTAAACACTGCACCCTGTTCCATTAGACACTACACCCTGTTCCAGTAAACACTGCACCCTGTTCCATTAGACACTACACCATGTTTCATTAGACACTACACCCTGTTCCATTAGACACTGCATCCTGTTACATTAGATACTGCACACTGTTCCATTAGACACTGCACCCTGTTACATTAAGAACTGCACCCTGTTACATTAGACACTGCGCCCTGTTCCATTAGACACTGCACCCTGTTCCATTAGACACTGCACCCTGTTCCATTATACACTGCACACTGTTCCATTAGACACTACACCCTGTTCCATTAAACACTGCACCCTGTTCCATTATACACTCTACCCTGTTCCATTAAACACTGCCCCCTGTTCCATTAGACACTGCACCCTGTTCCATTACACTCTGCACCCTGTTCCATTACACACTGCACCCTGTTCCATTACACACTGCACCCTGTTCCATTAAACACTGCACCCTGTTCCATTACACACTGCACCCTGTTCCATTAGACACTGCACCCTGTTCCATTACACACTGCACCCTGTTCCATTAAACACTGCACCCTGTTCCATTATACACTACACCCTTTTCCATTAAACACTGCACCATGTTCCATTAGACACTGCACCCTGTTCCATTATACACTGCACCCTGTTCCATTAGACAGCGCTCGCTGTAGCATTAGACACTGCACCCTGTTCCATTGGAGACTGCATCATGTTCAGTTAGACACCGCACCCTGTTCCATTAGACACTGCACCCTCTTCCATTAGACACCGCACCCTGTTCCATTAGACACTGCACCCTGTTCCATTATACACTGCACCCTTTTCCATTAGACACTTCACCATTTTCCATTAGACACTACACCTTGTTCCATTAGACACTACACCCTGTTCCATTAGACACCGCACATTGTACCATTAGACACTGCACCCTGTTCCATTAGACACTGCACCGTGTTCCATTAGGCACTGCACCCTGTTCCATTAGACACTTCACCCTGTTCCATTAGACACTTCACCCTGTTCCATTAGACACTGCACCGTGTTCCATTAGACACTTCACCCTGTTCCATTAGACACTTCACCCTGTTCCATTAGACACTGCACCCTGTTCCATTAGACACTGCACCATGTTCCATTAGACACTGCACCTTGTTCCATTAGACAATGCACCATGTTCCATTAGACACTGCACCATGTTCCATTAGACACTGCAAACTGTTCCATTAGACACTGCACCCCGTTCCATTAGACACAGCACGCTGTTCCATTAGACATTGCAAACCGTTCCATTTGACACTGCACCCTGTTCCATTAGACACTGCACCCTGTTCCATTAGACACTGCACCCTGTTCCATTAGACACTGCAACATGTTGCATTATACACTGCACCTTGTTCCATTAGACACTGCACCCTGTTCAATTAGACACTGCACCCTGTTCCATTAGACACTGCTCCCTGTTCCATTAGATACTGCAACAGGTTCCATTATACACTGCACCTTGTTCCATTAGACACTGCACCCTGTTCCATTAGACACTGCAACAGGTTCCATTAGACACTACTCCCTGTTCCATTAGACACTACTCCCTGTTCCATTAGACACTGCAACAGGTTCCATTAGACACTACTCCCTGTTCCAATAGACAATACACCCTGTTCCATTAGACACTTCACCCTGTTCCATTAGACACTACACCATGTTCCATTATACATTGCACCCTGTTTCATTAGACACTGCACCCTGTTCCATTATGCACTGCACCCTGTTACATTAGACACTACTTCCTGTTCCATTAGACACTGTACCCTGTTTCATTAGACACTGCACCCTGTTCCATTAGACTCTGCACCCTGTTCCAATAGACACTGCTGCCTGCTGCATAAGACACTGCACCCTGTTCCATTATAAACTGCACCCTGTTACATAAGACACTTCGGCCTGTTGCATTAGACACTGCACCCTGTTACATTAGACACTGCACCCTGTTACATTAGACACTGCACCCTGTTCCATTAGACACTGCACCATGTTCCATTAGACACTGCACCTTGTTCCATTAGACAATGCACCATGTTCCATTAGACACTGCACCATGTTCCATTAGACACTGCAAACTGTTCCATTAGACACTGCACCCCGTTCCATTAGACACAGCACGCTGTTCCATTAGACATTGCAAACCGTTCCATTTGACACTGCACCCTGTTCCATTAGACACTGCACCCTGTTCAATTAGACACTGCACGCTGTTACATTAGACACTGCACCCTGTTCCATTAGATACTGCACCCTGTTCCATTAGACACAGCATCCTTTGCATTAGACACTGCACCATGTTCCATTAGAAACTGCACCTTGTTCCAAGAGACAATGCACCCTGTTACATTAGACACTGCACCCTGTTCCATTAGACACTGTACCATCTTCCATTATACACTGCACCATGTTCAATTAGACACCGCATCCTTTTCAATTAGGCAACGCGTCCTGTTCCATTAGACACTGCACCCTGTTCCATTAGACACTACTCCCTGTTCCATTAGACACTGCACCATCTTCCATTAGACACTGCACCCTGTTCCATTATACACTGCACCCTTATACATTAGACACTACTGCTTGTTCCATTAGACACTGCAACCTGTTACATTAGACACTGCACCCTGTTCCATTAGTCATGGCACCCTGTTCCATTTGAAACTGCACCCTGTTACATTAGACACTGCACCATGTTCCATTAGACACTGCACCCTGTTACATTACACGCTGCACCATGTTCCATTAGACTCCGCAACCTGTCCCATTGGATACCTTATCCTGTTCCATTAGACACTGCACCCTGTTCCATTATACACTGCACTCTTTTCCATTAGACACTGGACCATGTTCAGTTACACACTACATCCTGTTCCATTTGACACTGCACCCTGTTCCATTAGACAACACACCCTGTTCCATTAGACAACGCACGATGTTCCATTAGACACTACACCTGTTCCATTAGACACTGCACCCAGTTGTATTAGACACCGCACCCTGTTCCATTAGACACCGCACCCTGTTCCATTAAACACCGCACCCTGTTACATTAGACACTGCACCCTGTTCCATTAGACACTACTACCTTTTCCATTAGACACTGCACCCTGTTCCATTAGACACTACACCTGTTCCATTAGACACTGCACCATGTTCCATTAGACACTGCACCATGTTCCATTAGACCCTGCACCCTGTTCCATAAGACACAACATCCTGTTCCATTAGACACTGCACCCTGATCCATTAGACACTGCACCGTGTTCCATTAGACACTGCACCCTTTTCCATTAGACATTGCACCCTGTTCCGTTAGACACTGCACCCTGTTCCATTAGACACTGCACCCTGTTCCATTAGACACTGCACATTGTTCCATTAGACACTGCACCATTTTCCATTAGACACAGCGTCCTGTTCCATTAGACACTGCACCCTTTTCCATTAGACATTGCACCCTGTTCCGTTAGACACTGCACCCTGTTCCATTAGACACTTCACCATTTTCCATTAGACACTACACCTTGTTCCATTAGACACTACACCCTGTTCCATTAGACACCGCACATTGTACCATTAGACACTGCACCCTGTTCCATTAGACACTTCACCCTGTTCCATGAGACACAGCACCCTGTTCCATTAGACACTGCACCGTGTTCCATTAGGCACTGCACCCTGTTCCATTAGACACTTCACCCTGTTCCATTAGACACTTCACCCTGTTCCATTAGACACTGCACCGTGTTCCATTAGACACTTCACCCTGTTCCATTAGACACTTCACCCTGTTCCATTAGACACTGCACCCTGTTCCATTAGACACTGCACCGTGTTCCATTTGACACTGCACCCCGTTCCATTAGACACAACACCCTGTTCCATTAGACACTACACCCTGTTCCATTAGGCACTGCACCCTGTTCCATTAGACACTGCACCCTGTTCCATTAGTCACTACACCCTGTTTCATTAGACACTTCACCCTGTTCCATTAGACACTGCACCCTGTTCCATTTGACACTGCACCCCGTTCCATTAGACACAACATCCTGTTCCATTAGACACTACACCCTGTTCCATTAGGCACTGCACCCTGTTCCATTAGACACTGCACCCTGTTCCATTAGTCACTACACCCTGTTCCATTAGACATTGCACCCTGTTCCATTCGACACTGCAACCTGTTCCATTAGACACTGCACCCTGTTCCATTAGACACTGCACCCTGTTCCATTAGACACTGCACCCTGTTCCATTAGGCACTGCACCCTTTTCCATTAGACACTGCAACCTGTTCCATTAGACACTGCACCATGTTCCATTAGATACTGCACCCGGTTCCATTAGACACTGCACCCTGTTCCATTAGACACTACACCCTGTTCCATTATACACTGCACCCTGTTCCATTAGACACTACACCCTGTTCCATTAGACACTACACCCTGTTCCATTAGACACTACACCATGTTCCATTAGACACTACACCCTGTTCCATTAGACACTGCACCCTGTTCCATTAGACACTGCACCCTGTTCCATTAGACATTTCACCCTGTTCCATTAGACACTGCACCCTGTTCCATTAGGCACTGCACCCTTTTCCATTAGACACTGCAACCTGTTCCATTAGACACTGCACCATGTTCCATTAGATACTGCACCCGGTTCCATTAGACACTGCACCCTGTTCCATTAGACACTACACCCTGTTCCATTATACACTGCACCCTGTTCCATTAGACACTACACCCTGTTCCATTAGACACTACACCCTGTTCCATTAGACACTACACCCTGTTCCATTAGACACTGCACCCTGTTCCATTAGACACTGCACCCTGTTCCATTAGACATTTCACCCTGTTCCATTAGACACTGCACCCTGTTCCATTAGACAGTACACCATTTTCCATTAGACACTGCACCCCCCACGCTAAACCACACACAGTGACCCCCCCGATCCACACCCAGTGACCCCCCCCGATCCACTCCCAGTGACCACCCCCCGATACACAGACTGTGACCACCCCCGATCCGCGCACAGTGACCCCCCCTCCCCTATCCACACACAGTGACCCCCACCGATCCACACACAGTGACGCCCCCGATCCACACACAGTGACCCCCACCGATCCACACACAGTGACCCACCCCCGATCAACACACAGTGACTGCCCCCCCCGATCCACACACAGTGACCCCCACCGATCCACACACAGTGACCCACCCCCGATCCAGACACAGTGACCCCCACCCCGATCAACGCACAGTGACCCCCCCGATCCACACACAGTGACCCCCCCCGATCCACACACAGTGACCCCCCCCCGGATCCACCCAGTGACCCCCCCACGGATCCACACAAGATGATTGACCCCTCCGATCCACATACAATGAGCCCCCCCGATCCGCACACAGTGAACCCCCCCCGATCCACAGACAGAGACCCCCCCGATCCGAACACAGTGACCCCCCCCCGATCCACACACTGTGACCACCCCCGATCCACACACAGTGACCCCCCCCGATCCACACACTGTGACGACCCCCGATCCACACACAGTGACCCCCCCCGATCCACACACAGTGACCCACCCACCCGATCAGCAAACATAGACCCCCCTCAATCCACGCACAGTGACGCCCCCCGATCCACGCACAGTGACCCCCCACCCCGATCAGCACAAAGTGACCCCACCCCCGATCCGCACACAGTGACCCCACCCCCGATCCGCACACAGTGACCCCCCCCCGATCCACACACAGTGACCCCCCCACCCAATCCACACACAGTGACCCCTCCGATCCACACACAGTGACGCCCTCGATCCGCACACAGTGACACCCCCCGATCAACACCAAGTGACCCCCCCCCCGATCCACACACAGTAACCCCCCCGATCCGCACATAGTGACCCCCACCCGATCCTCACACAGTGACCCCCCACCCCCCGGTCCACACACAGTGACCCCCCCGATCCGCACACAGGGACCCCCCCGATCCACACACAGTGACCCCCCCATCCACACACAGTGGACCCCCTCCCCCGATCCACACAGTCAGCCCCCCCCCGATCCACACACAATGACCCCCCCCCCGATCCACACACAGTGACCCCCCCGATCCACACATAGTGACCCCCAACCGATCCACACACAGTGACCCCCCCCACCGATCCACACACAGTGACCCCCCCGATCCACACACAGTGACCCCCCCGATCCACACATAGTGACCCCCAACCGATCCACACACAGTGACCCCCCCCGATCCACACACAGTGACCCCCCCCGATCCACACACAGTGACCCCCCCCGATCCACACACAGTGACCCCCCCGCTCCACACACAGTGACCCCCCCCAGATCCACACACAGTGACCCCCCTCCCCATCCACACACAGTCACCCCCCCCGATCCACACACAGTAACCCCCCCGATCCACACACAGTGACCCTCCCCAGATCCACACACATTGACCCCCCTCCCCATCCGCACACAGTGACCCCCCCCGATCCGCACACAGTGACCCCCCCGATCCACACACAGTGACCCCCCCGATCCACACACAGTGACCCCCCCTGATCCACACACAGTGACCCCCCCGATCCACACACAGTGATCCCCCCGATCCACACACAGTGACCCCCCCGATCCACACACAGTGACCCCCCCTGATCCACACACAGTGACCCCCCCCGATCCACACACAGTGACCCCCCCGATCCGCACACAGTGATCCCCCCCCCCGATCCACACACAGTGACCCCCCGATCCACACACAGTGACCCCCCCGATCCGCACACAGTGACTCCCCCCCGATCCACACACAGTGACCCCCCCGATCCGCATACAGTGACCCCCCCCCCGATCTGCACACAGTGACCCCCCCCCCGATCCACACACAGTGACACAGTGACCCCCCCGATCCACACACAGTGACCCCCCCGATCCACACACAGTGACCCCCCCGATCCACACACAGTGACCCCCCCGATCCACACACAGTGACACAGTGACCCCCCCGATCCACACACAGTGACCCCCCCGATCCACACACAGTGACCCCCCCGATCCACACACAGTGACCCCCTCCCCCCCCCCACCTCATAAGACAGGCCGCCCATCCCTGTTGTTAGCCTGGTAAACCTTGTCTGAACGGCTTCCAACGCATTTACATCCTTCCTTAGATAAGGAGACCATCACTGTACACAATACTCCAGATGTGGTCTCACCAGTGCCCTGTACAACTGAAGCATAACCTCCCTACTTTTGTATTCAATCCCCCCTCACAATAAACAACATCCTACTCGCTTTCCTGATTACCTGCTGTCCCTGCATAGGAACCTTTTGTGATTCATGCACTGGGACACCCAGATCCCTCTGCACCTCAGAGCTCTGCAATCTCTCACCATTTAGGTAATAAGCTTCTCTTTTATTCTTCCTGCCAAAATGGACCATTTCACATTTTACCACGTTACACTCCATCTGCCAGATCTTTGCCCACTTGCCGAACCTATCTATCTCCGTTTGTAGCCTCTTTACATCCTCTTTACAATTTACTTTCCTGCCTATCTTTGTGTCATCGGCAAAGTTGACAACCATACCTTACAGTCCCTTCATCCAAGTCATTGATATAAAGTGTAAACAGTTGAGGCCCCAGCACTGATCCCCGTGGCACACCACTCGTCACATCCTGCCAACCAGAAAAAAACCCATTTATGCCTACTCGCTGCTTCCTGTTAGCTAACCAACCTTCTATCTGTGACAGTATGTTACCCCCTACACCATGAGCTTTTATGTTCCACGATGACCTTTGATGTGGCACCTCATCAAATGCCTTCTGGAAATGCCTTCTCTCTTTCTGTCTCTCTCCATTTCTCTCCATCTCTGTCTCTCTCTCTCTCTCCCTTTCTATTTCTCTCTCCCTGTCTTCCCCTCCCTCTCTATGTCTTCCTCGCTCTCTCTCTATCTCTCTCTCATCCTCTCTCTCTGTCTCTCCCTCCCTATCTCCCTCCCTCTTTCTATCTCCCTCTCTCTGTCTCCCTCACCCTCTCTGTCACTCTCCCTTACTTTTTCTCTCTCTCCCCCCCTCACTCCCCCTATCTATCTGCCCCTCCCTCTTTCTGTCTCCCCCTGTCTCTCCCCCTCTCCCTATCTCCCTCTCTGTCTTCCTCACTCTCTTTATCTCTCCCTCCTCTCTGTCTCTCTCTCTCTCCCATATCCCTTTCTATCTCTCCCCCTCTCCCTGTCTCTCACTCCCTCTCTCTATCCCTCTCCCTCTCTCTCAGTCTCTCTATCTCTCCCTCTCTCCCTAGGCGAGGGAATCGAAGGTTATCGGGGGGGGGTGCGGATGTGGAAACATGGGAGATCGGCCGTGATCTTATTGAACGGTGTAGCAGGGCTCGAGGGGCCGAATGGTCGACTCCTGTTCCT
>NW_027597782.1:0-66010 GCF_964194155.1 Cetorhinus maximus | reverse complement strand
CCCGTGCGCGGCGGGGGCGGGAAGAGTTGAGGCCGTAGCTATTGTTTGTTGCACTTTCAGGGTTGGGGGAACGGATGGGTCAATCTGTCCAGTGCTCAAGCTTGAGCCCCATGGCCAACATCCAAGTAGTTTTGCAACCCCCTCACCTCCCTACCCCACCCAAACCCATTAAATGGGTCAGACCGGCCCGCCTCGCCCGCAGGGCGTTGAGGCAGGGCCGACAAGAGACCCCCCCAATCGCGGGCGCCAAACTCCATGTCCGCGGACACGTTTTTTCCAGCGATTCTGGGGACCCCCCCCCCCCCCCCACCCGCCCCCACCCGTCGATACTGAAATTCCCGGGGACCGACTGTACGTGCTGACCCGCTCGCAGGAATCCCTGTAAACACTGCGTGTCACAGTGTCCCACACACACACACACACACACACGGACACCCTGCGATCACTGATAACGCTTCGCAGTCGACCCTTCTTGTTTTTAACAGCCCGGGGACCCTTATAAATATTGACGCACTCCCCGAGGAAGCTTTGCTGACACACTCACTGCCCCCCTCAGTGCCCCGCTTAAGACAGACCCGCTTCCCAGGTGCCCCTTCAAACGCGCACTCTCCGACGACCATTGCGCACGCCGGGGGAGCTGTGCGAACACTAAGCCACTTCCCCAGGGAGCTGTGCGAATACTAAGACAATTCCCCGGGGAGCTGTGCGAATACTAAGACCACTGGTCACTTGGTCAGGAGCCAATTAAAAAGCTGTTGCCAGGCAGTTCCCCATTGGACCGGACTCCTCCTCGGCACCATCCTGTCTTTCATGGCACACTCTGTTCAGGGACAGCACCATTTTATATATCCCCCCCCCCCGCCCCACACTGTTCCAGTGGACATGTCCTTCAAACTGCAGCCTTTGTAATTTTAATCCACAGTCCAACAGAAATAAAAAGATATGTTCTTCACAGTAGTTGAAGTCTCCAACTATTACTGCCCTATTGTTTTTGCACTCAGAAACTTGCCTACGTGTTTGCTCTTCTAACTCCCTTCCACTACCTGGGGGGGTCTATAGTACACCTAGCAGTGTGGCTACCCCTTCTTTATTTCTGAGCTCAACCCATATGGCCTCATTTGGCGCATCATTTAGGATATCATCCCTTCCCACAGCTGTAATTGCTTCTTAAACCAATAATGCTACACCCTCCCCCCACCTTATTTCCCTCTCTAGTGTTATTGAAAACTCCATGGGCAGAAATCCCCACCCCCCGCCCCGGTTGTGGGGGGGGTAGTTGATGGGTGCGGCGCCATTTTACGTGGGCGGGCTATGTGCCCCCTGTGCTGGCGGGAGGAGGGGGGGAATGTCTAAAATCGAGAGTGCGCCCTTTCACGCATGCGCATGAAAGAGCGCACACATCTCCCTGAGGCTAAGTGCAGCCTCAGGGAGATCGCTTCTACTTTCAAACATATTTTAAGAAACCAGGAAAAAAAAACTTCCCTTACATGTCCCCTCATGTGACATGTTCATAATTTCCAACAAAACTTTTATTAACAATTTTTACAACCCGACATGAAACCTCATCCCGCCGGTGGATGAGGTTTCATGTTTTTTTCTATTCCCCGCCGGGGCTCCTGGCCGTCCCCCCAACCTTTAAGGTTGGACGGGCAGGTCCGTTAATTACTTTAATTGACCCTGTCGATGGCCTCAGCTGGCCATTGACAGGTCGGCGGGCCCAGAGCTGATTTTGCCTTCCTGAAAATTGAAATCGGGGCGCGGTGAGGTCGGGAGTTCCGCCCAACGTCACCGCGCGTCTTTCTACGCGTCGGCGAGTGGGCCCTTCCCCCGCCCCGCTCGCCGACGGTAAAACCCTGCCCCCTATCCAGAGACGTCGAGGTGCCATCTGTGCCTCCTGCTACCTTCCAGTCTGCAGGAACCTGTCCAGGATCTATAGAACTTGGAAAGGTTGCCCCCGATACACCTGCTATCTCTGTAGCCACCGCCTTCAGCGCTCTGGGATGTAGCTGACCAGGTCGTTGGGGAAGGGGGGAGGAATTTATCAACCTTCTACCCAATTAATTTTTTGAGTACCACCTCTTTATCAACACTTAATTCTTTCAGTTCCTTATTGTCCCAAGCCACTCAGTTTCCTAGTATCGCTGGGATGTTTTCAGTAACTTCCTGGGTGATGACAGACACAAAGCCATTGTTTAGTTTCTCCCTCTCCTCCACTATGAATTCCCCTGTCTCCGCCTGTAATCAGCTTCCTAAACGCGTCCTTTCCACATACCCGTAGAAACCCTGCCACGGGCCGCCTTCGGAGCTAGCTTGCATTCAGATCCCATTTTTCCCTCTTCCCGAACCTCTTCCTTTTCGGTCCAACACCCCCTTCTCCGAAGAAGAGTCACACGGGACCCGCAGTGCATGTGCGACACTGCCTGCAGGAGCTTAAAATAACCTGTCGCTCCTCCTCTGTCAGCAGCGTCGGCCAGGACGGTGGGGGGGGTGGAAATCTCACAGCAGCCAGTTTCGCAGAGGTTGGACCCGAAAACCCTCGCGTCAAGAGCGAGACCCCTACTCTCCCCTGTACCCCCCTCACCCCACCCCCCTCGGAGACAGAGCGAGCGTCTCGCGAAGCAAGACTCGAGAGCCTCAGGATGCAGGTGTTGCCGCAGAGCACCCACCGGATTGCCCCGCGGTTCAGCGACGCCTCCCTGCACGTCCTCCTGCAGGGGGTCCGCAAGCGGCGGGAGGTCCTCTTCCCGGCCGACCGGAAGAAAAAGCCCTCCCGCCTCACCAAGGAGGCCTGGATGGAGATCGCGGCCGAGGTGACCAGCTGCGGGGTGCAGCAGAGAGACTGGGTCCAGTGCCGCAAGAGGATGAACGACCTGCTCCGCACCGCAAAGGTGAGGCTGGCGCAGGGGAGGTGGCTGCGGGGCAACGGGTCACTGGATGGGTAGTGGGGGGGGTGGGGGTATGGGGGGGGGTGGTGGTGGTGGGGGGTGGAGGGGGTGGGGGGTAGAGGGGGTGGGTGACGGGGAACAGCTCTTAACGTATGTCCCCTGCGACATTTCGATCCATAGAGCACAGGGTCATTCATGGGTCCAGAAGGGGGCCACGTGGCCCATCAAGTCGATGCCAGGTCTCAGCAGCGCGTTCCAAAAGATCCCACACTCCGCTGCTTGTCCCCTCTAGTCCTTCAATCCCACTCCGCTGCTTGTCCCCTCTAACCCTTCCATCCCACTCCGCTGCTTGTCCCCTCTAACCCTTCCATCCCATTCCGCTCCTTATTCCCTCTAACCCTTCAATCCCACTCCGCTGCTTGTCCCCTCTAACCCTTCCATCCCACTCCGCTGCTTGTCCCCTCTAACCCTTCCATCCCACTCCGCTGCTTGTCCCCTCTAACCCTTCCATCCCATTCCGCTCCTTATTCCCTCTAACCCTTCCATCCCACTCCGCTGCTTGTCCCCTCCAGTCCTTCCATCCCACTCCGCTGCTTGTTCCCTCCAGTCCTTCCATCCCACTCCGCTGCTTGTTCCCTCTAACCCTTCCATCCCACTCCGCTGCTTGTTCCCTCTAACCCTTCCATCCCACTCCGCTGCTTGTCCCCTCTAGTCCTTCCATCCCACTACGCTGCTTGTTCCCTCTAGCCCTTCCATCCCACTCCGCTGCTTGTCCCCTCTAACCCTTCCATCCCACTCCGCTGCTTGTCCCCTCTAACCCTTCCATCCCACTCCACTGCTTGTCCCCTCTCGTCCTTCCATCCCACTCCACTGCTTGTCCCCTCTAGACCTTCCATCCCACTCCGCTGCTTATTGCCTCTAGTCCTTCCATCCCACTCCGCTGCTTGTTCCCTCTAACCCTTCCATCCCTCTCAGCTTCTTGTTCCCTCTAACCCTTCCATCCCACTCCGCTGCTTGTCCCCTCCAACCCTTCCATCCCACTCCGCTGCTTGGCCCCTCTAACCCTTCCATCCCACTCCGCTGCTTGTCCCCTCTAACCCTTCCATCCCACTCCGCTGCTTGTTCCCTCTAACCCTTCCATCCCACTCCGCTGCTTGTTCCCTCTAACCATTCCATCCCACTCCGCTGCTTGTTCCCTCTAACCCTTCCATCCCACTCCGCTGCTTGTTCCCTCTAGTCCTTCCATCCCACTCCGCTGCTTGTTCCCTCTAACCCTTCCATCCCACTCCGCTGCTTGTTCCCTCTAACCCTTCCATCCCACTACGTTGCTTGTCCCCTCTAGTCCTTCCATCCCACTCCGCTGCCTGTTCCCTCTAACCCTTCCATCCCACTCCGCTGCTTGTCCCCTCTCACCCTTCCATCCCACTCCGCTGCCTGTCCCCTCTAACCCTTCCATCCAACTCCACTGCTTGTCCCCTCTAGTCCTTCCATCCCACTCCGTTGCTTATTGCCTCTATTCCTTCCATCCCACTCCGCTGCTTGTTCCCTCTAACCCTTCCATCCCTCTCAGCTTCTTGTTCCCTCTAACCCTTCCATCCCACTCCGCTGCTTGTCCCCTCTAACCCTTCCATCCCACTCCGCTGCTTGTCCCCTCTAACCCTTCCATCCCACTCCGCTGCTTGTTCCCTCAAAACATTCCATCCCACTCCGCTGCTTGTTCCCTCTAACCCTTCCATCCCACTCCGCTGCTTGTTCCCTCTAACCCTTCCACGCCACTACGTTGCTTGTCCCCTCTAGTCCTTCCATCCCACTCCGCTGCCTGTTCCCTCTAACCCTTCCATCCCACTCCGCTGCTTGTCCCCTCTCACCCTTCCATCCCACTCCGCTGCCTGTCCCCTCTAACCCTTCCATCCCACTCCGCTGCTTGTCCCCTCTAGTCCTTCCATCCCACTCCGTTGCTTATTGCCTCTAGTCCTTCCATCCCACTCCGCTGCTTGTTCCCTCTAACCCATCCATCCCTCTCAGCTTCTTGTTCCCTCTAACCCTTCCATCCCACTCCGCTGCTTGTCCCCTCTAACCCTTCCATCCCACTCCGCTGCTTGTCCCCTCTAACCCTTCCATCCCACTCCGCTGCTTGGCCCCTCTAACCCTTCCATCCCACTCCGCTGCTTGTTCCCTCTAACCCTTCCATCCCACTCCGCTGCTTGTTCCCACTAACCCTTCCATCCCACTCCGCTGCTTGTCCCCTCTAGTCCTTCCATCCCACTCCGCTGCTTGTTCCCTCTAACCCTTCCATCCCACTCCGCTGCTTGTTCCCTCTAACCATTCCATCCCACTCCGCTGCTTGTTCCCTCTAACCCTTCCATCCCACTCCGCTGCTTGTTCCCTCTTACGCTTCCATCCCACTCCGCTGCTTGTTCCCTCTAACCCTTCCATCCCACTCCGCTGCTTGTTCCCTCTAACCCTTCCATCCCACTACGTTGCTTGTCCCCTCTAGTCCTTCCATCCCACTCCGCTGCCTGTTCCCTCTAACCCTTCCATCCCACTCCGCTTCTTGTCCCCTCTCACCCTTCCATCCCACTCCGCTGCCTGTCCCCTCTAACCCTTCCATCCCAGTCCGCTGCTTGTCCCCTCTAGTCCTTCCATCCCACTCCGTTGCTTATTGCCTCTAGTCCTTCCATCCCACTCCGCTGCTTGTTCCCTCTAACCCTTCCATCCCTCTCAGCTTCTTGTTCCCTCTAACCCTTCCATCCCACTCCGCTGCTTGTCCCCTCTAACCCTTCCATCCCACTCCGCTGCTTGTTCCCTCTAACCCTTCCATCCCACTCCGCTGCTTGTCCCTCTCACCCTTCCATCCCACTCCGCTGCCTGTCCCCTCTAACCCTTCCATCCCACTCCTCTGCTTGTCCCCTCTAGTCCTTCCATCCCACTCCGTTGCTTATTGCCTCTAGTCCTTCCATCCCACTCCGCTGCTTGTTCCCTCTAACCCTTCCATCCCTCTCAGCTTCTTGTTCCCTCTAACCCTTCCATCCCACTCCGCTGCTTGTCCCCTCTAACCCTTCCATCCCACTCCGCTGCTTGTTCCCTCTAACCCTTCCATCCCACTCCGCTGCTTGTCCCTCTCACCCTTCCATCCCACTCCGCTGCCTGTCCCCTCTAACCCTTCCATCCCACTCCACTGCTTGTTCCCTCTAACCCTTCCATCCCACTCCGCTGCTTGTTCCCTCTAACCATTCCATCCCACTCCGCTGCTTGTTCCCTCTAACCCTTCCATCCCTCTCAGCTTCTTTTTCCCTCTAACCCTCCCATCCCAGTCCGCTGCTTGTCCCCTCTAACCCTTCCATCCCACTCCGCTGCTTGTAACCTCTAACCCTTCCATCCCACTATGCTGCTTGTCCCCTCTAACATTTCCATCCCACTCCGCTGCTTGTAACCTCTAACCATTGCATCCCACCCCGCTGCTTGTCCCCTCTAACCCTTCCATCCCACTCCGCTGCTTGTCCCCTCTAACCATTCCAACCCACTCCGCTGCTTGTTCCCTCTAACCCTTCCATCCCACTCTGCTGCTTGTTCCCTCTAGCCCTTCCATCCCACTCCGCTGCTTGTCCCCTCTAACCCTTCCATCCCACTCCGCTGCTTGTCCCCTCTAACCCTTCCATCCCACTCCGCTGCTAGACCCCTCTAACCCTTCCATCCCATTCCGCTGGTTGTCCCCTCTAACCCTTCCATCCCACTCCGCTGGTTGTCCCCTCTAACCCATCCATCCCATTCCGCTGCTTGTTCACTCTAACCCTTCCATCCCACTCCGCTGCTTGTTCCCTCTAACCCTTCCATCCCACTCCGCTGCTTGTTCCCTCTAGTCCTTCCATCCCACTCCGCTGCTTTTCCCCTCTAGTCCTTCCATCCCACTCCGCTGCTTTTCCCCTCTAGTCCTTCCATCCCACTCCGCTGCTTGTCCCCTCTAATCCGTCCATCTCACTCCGCTGCTTGTCCCCTCTAGTCCTTCCATCCTACTCCGCTGCTTGTCCCCTCTACCGCTTCGATCCCACTCCGCTGCTTGTCCCCTCTAACCCTTCCATCCCACTCCGCTGCTTGTCCCCTCTAGTCCTTCCATCCCACTCCGCTGCTTGACCCCTCTAGTCCTTCCATCTCACTCCGCTGCTTGTCCCCTCTAGTCCGTATATCCCGCTCTGCTGCTTGTTCCCTCTAACCCTTCAATCCCACTCTTCTGCTTATTCCCTCTAACCCTTCCATCCCACTTTGCTGCTTGTCCCCTCTAGTCCTTCCATCCCACTCCGCTGCTTGACCCCTTTAGTCCTTGCATCCCACTCATCTGCTTGTCCCCTCTAACCCTTCGATCCCACTTCGCTGCTTTTCCCCTCTAACCCTTCCATCCCACTCCGCTGCTTGTCCCCTTTAACCCTGCCATCCCACTCCGCTGCTTATTCCCTCTAACCCTTCCATCCCACTCCGCTGCTTGTCCCCTCTAACCCTTCCATCCCATTCCGCTGGTTGTCCCCTCTAAACCTTCCATCCCACTCCGCTGGTTTTCCCCTCTAACCCTTCCATCCCACTCCGCTGCTTGTCCCCTCTAACCCTTCCATCCCACTCCGCTGCTTGTTCCCTCTAACCCTTCCATCCCATTCCGCTGGTTTTCCCCTCTAACCCTTCCATCCCACTCCGCTGGTTGTCCCCTCTAACCCTTCCATCCCACTCCGCTGGTTTTCCCCTCTAACCCTTCCATCCCACTCCGCTGCTTGTCCCCTCTAACCCTTCCATCCCATTCCGCTGGTTGTCCCCTCTAACCCTTCCATCCCACTCCGCTGGTTTTCCGCTGTAACCTTTCCATCCGACTGCGCTGCTTGTTCCCTCTAACCCTTCCATTCTACTCCGCTGCTTATTCCCTCTAACACTTCCATCCCACTCCGCTGCTTGTTCCCTCTAGTCCTTCCATCCCACTCCGCTGCTTTTCCCCTCTAGTCCTTCCATCCCACTCCGCTGCTTGTTCCCTCTAACCCTTCCATCCCTCTCAGCTTCTTGTTCTCTCTAACCCTTCCATCCCACTCCGCTGCTTGTCCCCTCTAACCCTTCCATCCCACTCCGCTGCTTGTCCCCTCTAACCCTTCCATCCCACTCCGCTGCTTGGCCCCTCTAACCCTTCCATCCCACTCCGCTGCTTGTTCCCTCTAACCCTTCCATCCCACTCCGCTGCTTATTCCCTCTAACCCTTCCATCCCACTCCGCTGCTTGTCCGCTCCAGTCCTTCCATCCCACTCCGCTGCTTGTTCCCTCTAGTCCTTCCATCCCACTCCGCTGCTTGTCCCCTCTAACCCTTCCATCCCACTCCGCTGCTTATTCCCTCTAACTCTTCCATCCCACTACGCTGCTTGTTCCCTCTAGTCCTTCCATCCCACTACGCTGCTTGTTCCCTCTAACCCTTCCATCCCACTCCGCTCCTTATTCCCTCTAACCCTTCCATCCCACTCCGCTGCTTGTCCCCTCCAGTCCTTCCATCCCACTCCACTGCTTGTCCCCTCCAGTCCTTCCATCCCACTCCGCTGCTTGTTCCCTCTAACCCTTCCATCCCACTCCGCTGCTTGTTCCCTCTACTCCTTCCATCCCGCTACGCTGCTTGTTCCCTCAAACCCTTCCATCCCACTCCGCTGCTTGTCCCCTCTAGTCCTTCCATCCCACTATGCTGCTTGTTCCCTCTAGCCCTTCCATCCCACTCCGCTGCTTGTCCCCTCTAACCCTTCCATCCCACTCCGCTGCTTGTCCCCTCTAACCCTTCCATCCCACTCCACTGCTTGTCCCCTCTCGTCCTTCCATCCCACTCCACTGCTTGTCCCCTCTAGTCCTTCCATCCCACTCCGTTGCTTATTGCCTCTAGTCCTTCCATCCCACTCCGCTGCTTGTTCCCTCTAACCCTTCCATCCCTCTCAGCTTCTTGTTCCCTCTAACCCTTCCATCCCACTCCGCTGCTTGTTCCCTCTAACCCTTCCATCCCACTCCGCTGCTTGGCCCCACTAACCCTTCCATCCCACTCCGCTGCTTGTCCCCTCTAACCCTTCCATCCCACTCCGCTGCTTGTTCCCTCTAACCCTTCCATCCCACTCCGTTGCTTGTTCCCTCTAACCATTCCATCCCACTCCGCTGCTTGTTCCCTCTAACCCTTCCATCCCACTCCGCTGCTTGTTCCCTCTAGTCCTTCCATCCCACTCCGCTGCTTGTTCCCTCTAACCCTTCCATCCCACTCCGCTGCTTGTTCCCTCTAACCCTTCCATCCCACTACGTTGCTTGTCCCCTCTAGTCCTTCCATCCCACTCCGCTGCCTGTTCCCTCTAGTCCTTCCATCCCACTCCGCTGCTTGTCCCCTCTCACCCTTCCATCCCACTCCGCTGCCTGTCCCCTCTAACCCTTCCATCCCACTCCGCTGCTTGTCCCCTCTAGTCCTTCCATCCCACTCCGTTGCTTATTGCCTCTATTCCTTCCATCCCACTCCGCTGCTTGTTCCCTCTAACACTTCCATCCCTCTCAGCTTCTTGTTCCCTCTAACCCTTCCATCCCACTCCGCTGCTTGTCCCCTCTAACCCTTCCATCCCACTCCGCTGCTTGTCCCCTCTAACCCTTCCATCCCACTCCGCTGCTTGTTCCCTCTAAACATTCCATCCCACTCCGCTGCTTGTTCCCTCTAACCCTTCCATCCCACTCCGCTGCTTGTTCCCTCTAACCCTTCCACGCCACTACGTTGCTTGTCCCCTCTAGTCCTTCCATCCCACTCCGCTGCCTGTTCCCTCTAACCCTTCCCTCCCACTCCGCTGCTTGTCCCCTCTCACCCTTCCATCCCACTCCGCTGCCTGTCCCCTCTAACCCTTCCATCCCACTCCGCTGCTTGTCCCCTCTAGTCCTTCCATCCCACTCCGTTGCTTATTGCCTCTAGTCCTTCCATCCCACTCCGCTGCTTGTTCCCTCTAACCCATCCATCCCTCTCAGCTTCTTGTTCCCTCTAACCCTTCCATCCCACTCCGCTGCTTGTCCCCTCTAACCCTTCCATCCCACTCCGCTGCTTGTCCCCTCTAACCCTTCCATCCCACTCCGCTGCTTGGCCCCTCTAACCCTTCCATCCCACTCCGCTGCTTGTTCCCTCTAACCCTTCCATCCCACTCCGCTGCTTGTTCCCACTAACCCTTCCATCCCACTCCGCTGCTTGTCCCCTCTAGTCCTTCCATCCCACTCCGCTGCTTGTTCCCTCTAACCCTTCCATCCCAATTCGCTGCTTGTTCCCTCTAACCATTCCATCCCACTCCGCTGCTTGTTCCCTCTAACCCTTCCATCCCACTCCGCTGCTTGTTCCCTCTTACGCTTCCATCCCACTCCGCTGCTTGTTCCCTCTAACCCTTCCATCCCACTCCGCTGCTTGTTCCCTCTAACCGTTCCATCCCACTACGTTGCTTGTCCCCTCTAGTCCTTCCATCCCACTCCGCTGCCTGTTCCCTCTAACCCTTCCATCCCACTCCGCTGCTTGTCCCCTCTCACCCTTCCATCCCACTCCGCTGCCTGTCCCCTCTAACCCTTCCATCCCACTCCGCTGCTTGTCCCCTCTAGTCCTTCCATCCCACTCCGTTGCTTATTGCCTCTAGTCCTTCCATCCCACTCCGCTGCTTGTTCCCTCTAACCCTTCCATCCCTCTCAGCTTCTTGTTCCCTCTAACCATTCCATCCCACTCCGCTGCTTGTCCCCTCTAACCCTTCCATCCCACTCCGCTGCTTGTTCCCTCTAACCCTTCCATCCCACTCCGCTGCTTGTCCCTCTCACCCTTCCATCCCACTCCGCTGCCTGTCCCCTCTAACCCTTCCATCCCACTCCTCTGCTTGTCCCCTCTAGTCCTTCCATCCCACTCCGTTGCTTATTGCCTCTAGTCCTTCCATCCCACTCCGCTGCTTGTTCCCTCTAACCCTTCCATCCCTCTCAGCTTCTTGTTCCCTCTAACCCTTCCATCCCACTCCGCTGCTTGTCCCCTCTAACCCTTCCATCCCACTCCGCTGCTTGTTCCCTCTAACCCTTCCATCCCACTCCGCTGCTTGTCCCTCTCACCCTTCCATCCCACTCCGCTGCCTGTCCCCTCTAACCCTTCCATCCCACTCCACTGCTTGTTCCCTCTAACCCTTCCATCCCACTCCGCTGCTTGTTCCCTCTAACCATTCCATCCCACTCCGCTGCTTGTTCCCTCTAACCCTTCCATCCCACTCCGCTGCTTGTTCTCTCTAACCCTTCCACCCCACTACTTTGCTTGTCCCCTCTAGTCCTTCCATCCCACTCCGCTGCCTGTTCCCTCTAACCCTTCCCTCCCACTCCGCTGCTTGTCCCTCTCACCCTTCCATCCCGCTCCGCTGCCTGTCCCCTCTAACCCTTCCATCCCACTCCTCTGCTTGTCCCCTCTAGTCCTTCCATCCCACTCCGTTGCTTATTGCCTCTAGTCCTTCCATCCCACTCCGCTGCTTGTTCCCTCTAACCCTTCCATCCCTCTCAGCTTCTTGTTCCCTCTAACCCTTCCATCCCACTCCGCTGCTTGTCCCCTCTAACCCTTCCATCCCACTCCGCTGCTTGTCCCCTCAAACCCTTCCATCCCACTCCGCTGCTTGGCCCCTCTAACCCTTCCATCCCACTCCGCTGCTTGTTCCCTCTAACCCTTCCATCCCACTCCGCTGCTTGTCCCCTCTAACCTTTCCATCCCACTCCGCTGCTTGTCCCCTCTAACCCTTCCATCCCACTCCGCTGCTTGTCCCCTCTAACCCTTCCATCCCACTCCGCTGCTTGTCCCCTCTAACCCTTCCATCCCACTCCACTGCTTGTTCCCTCTAACCCTTCCATCCCACTCCGCTGCTTGTTCCCTCTACCCCTTCTATCCCACTCCGCTGCTTGTCCCCTCTCGTCCTTCCATCCCACTCCGCTGCTTGTCCCCTGTAACCCTTCCCTCCCACTCCGCTGCTTGTTCCCTCTAGTCCTTCCATCCCAATCCGCTGCTTGACCCCTCTAGTCCTTTCATCCCACTCCGCTGCTTGTCCCCTCTAGTCCTTCCATCCCACTCCGCTGCTTGGCCCCTCTAACCCTTCCATCCCACTCCGCTGCTTGTTCTTTCTAGTCCTTCCATCCCACTCCGCTGCTTGTTCCCTCTAACCCTTCCATCCCACTCCGCTGCTTGTTCCCTGTAGTCCTTCCATCCCACTGCGCTGCTTGTTCCCTCTAACCCTTCCATCCCACTCCGCTGCTTGTTCCCTGTAGTCCTTCCATCCCAGTCCGCTGTTTGTCCCCTCTAACCCTTCCATCCCACTCCGCTGCTTGTTCCCCCTAACCCTTCCATCCCACGCCGCTGCTTGTCCCCTCTAACTATTCCATCCCACTCCGCTGCTTGTTACCTCTAACCCATCCATCCCACTCCGCTGCTTGTTCCCTCTAACCCTTCCATCGCACTACGTTGCTTGTCCCCTCTAGTCCTTACATCCCACTCCGCTGCCTGTTCCCTCTAACCCTTCCATCCCACTCCGCTGCTTGTCCCCTCTCACCCTTCCATCCCACTCCGCTGCCTGTCCCCTCTAACCCTTCCATCCCACTCCGCTTCTTGTTCCCTCTAACCCTCCCATCCCAGTCCGCTGCTTGTCCCCTCTAACCCTCCCATCCCACTCCGCTGCCTGGCCCCTCTAACCCTTCCATCCCACTCCGCTGCTTGTTCCCTCTAACCCTTCCATCCCACTCCGCTGCTTGTCCCCTCTAACCTTTCCATCCCACTCCGCTGTTTGTCCCCTCTAACCCTTCCATCCCACTCCGCTGCTTGTCCCCTCTAACCCTTCCATCCCACTCCGCTGCTTGTCCCCTCTAACCCTTCCATCCCACTCCACTGCTTGTTCCCTCTAACCCTTCCATCCCACTCCGCTGCTTGTTCCCTCTACCCCTTCTATCCCACTCCGCTGCTTGTCCCCTCTCGTCCTTCCATCCCAATCCGCTGCTTGTCCCCTGTAACCCTTCCATCCCACTCCGCTGCTTGTTCCCTCTAGTCCTTCCATCCCAATCCGCTTCTTGCCCCCCTAGTCCTTTCATCCCACTCCGCTGCTTGTCCCCTCTAGTCCTTCCATCCCACTCCGCTGCTTGGCCCCTCTAACCCTTCCATCCCACTCCGCTGCTTGTTCCTTCTAGTCCTTCCATCCCACTCCGCTGCTTGTTCCCTCTAACCCTTCCATCCCACTCCGCTGCTTGTTCCCTGTAGTCCTTCCATCCCACTCCGCTGCTTGTTCCCTCTAACCCTTCCATCCCACTCCGCTGCTTGTTCCCTGTAGTCCTTCCATCCTGCTCCGCTGGTTGGCCCCTCTAACCCTTCCATCCCACTCCGCTGCTTGTTCCCTCTAACCCTTCCATCCCACGCCGCTGCTTGTCCCCTCTAACCATTCCATCCCACTCCGCTGCTTGTTCCCTCTAACCCTTCCATCCCACTCCGCTGCTTGTTCCCTCTAACCCTTCCATCCCACTATGTTGCTTGTCCCCTCTAGTCCTTACATCCCACTCCGCTTCCTGTTCCCTCTAACCCTTCCATCCCACTCCGCTGCTTGTCCCCTCTCACCCTTCCATCCCACTCCGCTGCCTGTCCCCTCTAACCCTTCCATCCCACTCTGCTGCTTGTCCCCTCTAGTCCTTCCATCCCACTCCATTGCTTATTGCCTCTTGTCCTTCCATCCCACTCCGCTGCTTGTTCCCTCTATCCCTTCCATGCCTCTCAGCTTCTTGTTCCCTCTAACCCTCCCATCCCAGTCCGCTGCTTGTCCCCTCTAACCCTTCCATCCCACTCCGCTGCTTGGCCCCTCTAACCCTTCCATCCCACTCCGCTGCTTGTTCCCTCTAACCCTTCCATCCCACTCCGCTGCTTGTCCCCTCTACGCTTTCCATCCCACTCCGCTACTTGTCCCCTCTAACCCTTCCATCCCACTCCGCTGCTTGTCCCCTCTAACCCTTCCATCCCACTCCGCTGCTTGTGCCCTCTAACCCTTCCATCCCACTCCGCTGCTTGTCCCCTGTAACCCTTCCATCCCACTCCACTGCATGTACCCTCTAACCCTTCCATCCCACTCCGCTGCTTGTTCCCTCTAACCCTTCCATCCCACTCCGCTGCTTGTCCCCTCTCGTCCTTCCATCCCAATCCGCTGCTTGTCCCCTGTAACCCTTCCATCCCACTCCGCTGCTTGTTCCCTCTAGTCCTTCCATCCCAATCCGCTGTTTGACCCCTCTAGTCCTTCCATCCCACTCCGCTGCTTGTCCCCTCTAGTCCTTCCATCCCACTCCGCTGCTTGGCCCCTCTAACCCTTCCATCCCACTCCGCTGCTTGTTCCTTCTAGTCCTTCCATCCCACTCCGCTGCTTGTTCGCTCTAACCTTTCCAATCCACTCCGCTGCTTGTTCCCTGTATTCCTTCCATCCCACTCCGCTGCTTGTTCCCTCTAACCCTTCCATCCCACTCCGCTGCTTGTTCCCTCTTACCCTTCCATCCCACTCCGCTGCTTGTCCCCTCTAACCATTCCATCCCACTCCACTGCTTGTTCCCTCTTACGCTTCCATCCCACTCCGCTGCTTGTTCCCTCTAACCCTTCCATCCCACTCCGCTGCTTGTTCCCTCTTACCCTTCCATCCCACTCCGCTGCTTGTCCCCTCTAACCATTCCATCCCACTCCGCTGCTTGTTCCCTCTAACCCTTCCATCCCACTCCGCTGCTTGTCCCCTCTAACCCTTCCATCCCACTCCGCTGCTTGTCCCCTCTAGTCCTTCCATCCCACTCCGTTGCTTATTGCCTCTAGTCCTTCCATCCCACTCCGCTGCTTGTTCCCTCTAACCCTTCCATCCCTCTCAGCTTCTTTTTCCCTCTAACCCTCCCATCCCAGTCCGCTGCTTGTCCCCTCTAACCCTTCCATCCCACTCCGCTGCTTGTAACCTCTAACCCTTCCATCCCACTATGCTGCTTGTCCCCTCTAACATTTCCATCCCAATCCGCTGCTTGTAACCTCTAACCATTGCATCCCACCCCGCTGCTTGTCCCCTCTAACCCTTCCATCCCACTCCGCTGCTTGTCCCCTCTAACCATTCCAACCCACTCCGCTGCTTGTTCCCTCTAACCCTTCCATCCCACTCTGCTGCTTGTTCCCTCTAGTCCTTCCATCCCACTCCGCTGCTTGTCCCCTCTAACCCTTCCATCCCACTCCGCTTCTTGTCCCCTCTAACCCTTCCATCCCACTCCGCTGCTAGACCCCTCTAACCCTTCCATCCCACTCCGCTGCTTGTCCCCTCTAACCCTTCCATCCCACTCCGCTGCTAGACCCCTCTAACCCTTCCATCCCATTCCGCTGGTTGTCCCCTCTAACCTTTCCATCCCACTCCGCTGGTTGTCCCCTCTAACCCATCCATCCCACTCCGCTGCTTGTTCCCTCTAACCCTTCCATCCCACTCCGCTGCTTGTTCCCTCTAACCCTTCCATCCCACTCCGCTGCTTGTTCCCTCTAGTCCTTCCATCCCACTCCTCTGCTTTTCCCCTCTAGTCCTTCCATCCCACTCCGCTGCTTTTCCCCTCTAGTCCTTCCATCCCACTCCGCTGCTTGTCCCCTCTAATCCGTCCATCTCACTCCGCTGCTTGTCCCCTCTAGTCCTTCCATCCTACTCCGCTGCTTGTCCCCTCTACCGCTTCGATCCCACTCCGCTGCTTGTCCCCTCTAACCCTTCCATCCCACTCCGCTGCTTGTCCCCTCTAGTCCTTCCATCCCACTCCGCTGCTTGACCCCTCTAGTCCTTCCATCTCACTCCGCTGCTTGTCCCCTCTAGTCCGTATATCCCGCTCTGCTGCTTGTTCACTCTAACCCTTCAATCCCACTCTTCTGCTTATTCCCTCTAACCCTTCCATCCCACTTTGCTGCTTGTCCCCTCTAGTCCTTCCATCCCACTCCGCTGCTTGACCCCTTTAGTCCTTGCATCCCACTCCTCCGCTTGTCCCCTCTAACCCTTCGATCCCACTTCGCTGCTTTTCCCCTCTAACCCTTCCATCCCACTCCGCTGCTTGTCCCCTTTAACCCTGCCATCCCACTCCGCTGCTTATTCCCTCTCACCCTTCCATCCCACTCCGCTGCTTGTCCCCTCTAACCCTTCCATCCCATTCCGCTGGTTGTCCCCTCTAAACCTTCCATCCCACTCCGCTGGTTTTCCCCTCTAACCCTTCCATCCCACTCCGCTGCTTGTCCCCTCTAACCCTTCCATCCCACTCCGCTGCTTGTTCCCTCTAACCCTTCCATCCCACTCCGCTGGTTTTCCCCTCTAACCCTTCCATCCCACTCCGCTGCTTGTCCCCTCTAACCCTTCCATCCCATTCCGCTGGTTGTCCCCTCTAACCCTTCCATCCCACTCCGCTGGTTTTCCGCTCTAACCTTTCCATCCGACTGCGCTGCTTGTTCCCTCTAACCCTTCCATTCTACTCCGCTGCTTATTCCCTCTAACACTTCCATCCCACTCCGCTGCTTGTTCCCTCTAGTCCTTCCATCCCACTCCGCTGCTTTTCCCCTCTAGTCCTTCCATCCCACTCCGCTGCTTGTTCCCTCTAACCCTGCCATCCCACTCCGCTGCTTGTTCCCTCTAACCCGTCCATCACACTCCGCTGCTTGTTCGCTCTAACCCTTCCAATCCACTCCGCTGCTTGTTCCCTGTATTCCTTCCATCCCACTCCGCTGCTTGTTCCCTCGAACCCTTCCATCCCACTCCGCTGATTGTCCCCTCTAGTCCGTATATCCCGCTCCGCTGCTTGTTCCCTCTAACCCTTCCATCCCACTCCGCTGCTTGTTGCCTCTAAACGTTCCATCCCACTGCCCTGCTTGTTGCCTCTACCTCTTCCATCCCACTCCACTGCTTGTCCCCTCTAACCCTTCCATCCCATTCCGCTTCTTGTCCCCTGTAACCCTTCCATCCCACTCCGCTGCTTGTCCCCTCTAGTCCTTCTATCCCACTCTGCTGCTTGACCCCTTTAGTCCTTGCATCCCACTCCTCTGCTTGTCCCCTCTAACTTTTCCATCCCACTCCGCTGCTTTTCCCCTCTAGTCCTTCCATGCCACTCTGCTGCTTGACCCCTTTAGTCCTTGCATCCCACTCCTCTGCTTGTCCCCTCTAACCCTTCCATCCCACTCCGCTGCTTTTCCCCTCTAAGCCTTCCATCCCACTCCGCTGCTTGACCCCTCTAACCCTGCCATCCCACTCCGCTGCTTACTCCCTCTAACCCTTCCATCCCACTCCGCTGCTTGTCCCCTCTAACCCTTCCATCCCATTCCGCTGGTTGTCCCCTCTAACCCTTCCATCCCACTCCGCTGGTTTTCCCCTCTAACCCTTCCATCCCATTCCGCTTCTTGTCCCCTCTAACCCTTCCATGCCACTCCGCTGCTTGTTCCCTCTAACCCTTCCATCCTATTCCGCTGGTTTTCCCCTCTAACCCTTCCATCCCACTCCGCTGGTTGTCCCCTCTAACCCTTCCATCCCACTCTGCTGATTTTCCCCTCTAACCCCTACATCCCACTCCGCTGCTTGTCCCCTCCATCCCTTCCATCCCACTCCGCTGGTTTTCCCCTCTAACCTTTCCATCCGACTCCGTTGCTTGTTCCCTCTAACCTTTCCATCCCACTCCGCTGCTTGTTCCCTCTAACCCTTCCATCCCACTCCGCTGCTTCTTCCCTCTAACCCTTCCATCCCACTCCGCTGCTTGTTCCCTCTAACCCTTCCATCCCACTCCTCTGCTTGTTCCCTCTAACCCTTCCAGCCCTTTCAGCTTCTTGTTCCCTCTAACCCTTGCATCCCACTCCGCTGCTTGTTCCCTCTAACCCTTCCATCCCACTCCGCTGCTTGTTCCCTCTAACCCTTCCATCCCACTCCTCTGCTTGTTCCCTCTAACCTTTCCATCCCTCTCCTCTGCTTGTTCCCTCTAACCCTTCCATCCCACTCCGCTGCTTGGCCCCTCTATCCCTTCCATCCCACTCCGCTGCTTGTTCCCTCTAACCCTTCCATCCCACTCCGCTGCTTGTCCCCTCTCACCCTTCCATCCCACTCCGCTGCCTGTCCCCTCTAACCCTTCCATCCCATTCCGCTGCTTGACCCCTCTAGTCCTTCCATCCCACTCCGTTGCTTATTGCCTCTAGTCCTTCCATCCCACTCCGCTGCTTGTCCCCTCTCACCCTTCCATCCCACTCCGCTGCTTGTCCCCTCTAACCCTTCCATCCCACTCCGCTGCTTGTCCCCTCTAGTCCTTCCATCCCACTCCGTTGCTTATTGCCTCTAGTCCTTCCATCCCACTCCGCTGCTTGGCCCCTCTAACCCTTCCATCCCACTCCGCTGCTTGTCCCCTCTAACCCTTCCATCCCACTCTGCTGCTTGGCCCTTCTAACCCTTCCATCCCACTCCGCTGCTTGTCCCCTCTAACCCTTCCATCCCACTCTGCTGCTTGTCCCCTCTAACCCTTCCATCCCTCTCCGCTGCTTGTCCCCTCTATCCCTTCCATCTCACTCCGCTGCTTGTTCCCTCTAATCCTTCCATCCCACTCCGCTGCTTCTTCCCTCTAACCCTTTCATCCCACGCCGCTGCTTGTCCCCTCTAACCATTCCATCCGACTCCGCTGCTTGTTCCCTCTAACCCTTCCATCCCACTACGTTGCTTGTCCCCTCTAGTCCTTACATCCCACTCCGCTGCCTGTTCCCTCTAACCCTTCCATCCCACTCCGTTGCTTGTCCCCTCTCACCCTTCCATCCCACTCCGCTTCCTGTCCCCTCTAACCCTTCCATCCCACTCCGCTGCTTGTCCCCTCTAGTCCTTCCATCCCACTCCGCTGCTTGTTCCCTCTAACCCTTCCATCCCTCTCCGCTGCTTGTTCCCTCTAACCCTTCCATCCCTCTCAGCTTCTTGTTCCCTCTAACCCTTCCATCCCTCTCAGCTTCTTGTTCCCTCTTAACCTCCCATCCCAGTCCGGTTCTTGTCCCCTCTAACCCTTCCATCCCACTCCGCTGCTTGGCCCCTCTAACCCTTCCATCCCACTCCGCTGCTTGTTCCCTCTAACCCTTCCATCCCACTCCGCTGCTTGTCCCCTCTAATCCTTCCATCCCACTCCGCTGCTTGTCCCCTCTAACCCTTCCATCCCACTCCGCTGCTTGTGCCCTCTAACCCTTCCACCCCACTCCGCTGCTTGTCCCCTCTAACCCTTCCATCCCACTCCGCTGCTTGTCCCCTCTAACCCTTCCATCCCACTCCGCTGCTTGTTCCCTCTAACCCTTCAATCCCACTCCGCTGCTTGTTCGCTCTCCCCCTTCTATCCCACTCCGCTGCTTGTCCCCTCTAACCCTGCCATCCCACACCGCTGCTTGTTCCCTCTAACCCTTCCATCCCACTCCGCTGCTTGTCCCCTCTAGTCCGTATATCCCGCTCCGCTGCTTGTTCCCTCTAACCCATCCATCCCACTCTGCTGCTTGTTGCCTCTAAACATTCCATCCCACTGCCCTGCTTAACTGCTCTAACCCTTCCATCCGACTCCGCTGCTTATCCCCTCTAACCCTTCCATCCCACTCCGCTGCTTGTCCCCTCTAGTCCTTCCATCCCACTCCGCTGCTTGACCCCTTTAGTCCTTGCATCCCACTCCTCTGCTTGTCCCCTCTAACCCTTCCATCCCACTCCGCTGCTTGTCCCCTCTAACCATGCCATCCCACTCCGCTGCTTATTCCCTCTAACCCTTCCTCCCACTCCGCTGCTTGTTCCCTCTAACCCTTCCATCCCACTCTGCTGCTTGTCCCCTCTAGACCTTCCATCCCACTCCGCTGCTTGACCTCTTTAGTCCTTGCATCCCACTCCTCTGCTTGTCCCCTCTAACCCTTCCATCCCACTCCGCTGCTTTTCACCTCTAACCCTTCCATCCCACTCCGCTGCTTATTCCCTCTAACCCTTCCATCCCACTCCGCTGCTTGTCCCCTCTAACCCTTCCATCCCATTCCGCTGGTTGTCCCCTCTAACCCTTCCATCCCACTCGCTTGTTTTCCCCTCTAACCCTTCCATCCCACTCCGCTTCTTGTCCCCTCTAACCCTTCCATCCCACTCCGCTGCTTGTTCCCTCTACCCCTTCCATCCCATTCCGCTGGTTTTCCCCTCTAACCCTTCCATCCCACTTTGCTGGTTGTCCCCTCTAACCCTTCCATCCCACTCCGCTGATTTTCCCCTCTAACCCTTCCATCCCTCTCCGCTGCTTGTTCCCTCTAACCCTTCCACCCCACTACGTTGCTTGTCCCCTCTAGTCCTTCCATCCCACTCCGCTGCTTTTCCCCTCTAGTCCTTCCATCCCACTCCGCTGCTTTTCCCCTCTAGTCCTTCCATCCCACTCCGCTGCTTGTCCCCTCTAGTGCGTCCATCTCACTCCGCTGCTTGTCCCCTCTAGTCCTTCCATCCTACTCCGCTGCTTGTCCCCTCTACCCCTTCCATCCCACTCCGCTGCTTGTCCCCTCTAACCCTTCCATCCCACTCCGCTGCTTGTCCCCTCTAGTCCTTCGATTCCACTCCGCTGCTTGATCCCTCTAGTCCTTCCATCTCACTCCGCTGCTTGTCCCTTTTAGTCCGTATATCCCGCTCTGCTGCTTGTTCCCTCTAACCCTTCCATCCCACTCTGCTGCTTGTTCCCTCTAACCCTTCCATCCCACTCTGCTGCTTGTCCCCTCTAGTCCTTCCATCCCACTCCGCTGGTTGTCCACTCTAACCCTTCCATCCCACTCCGCTGGTTTTCCCCTCTAACCCTTCCATCCCACTCCGCTGCTTGTCCCCTCTAACCCTTCCATCCCATTCCGCTGGTTGTCCCCTCTAACCCTTCCGTCCCACTCCGCTGGTTTTCCCCTCTAACCTTTCCATCCGACTCCGCTGCTTGTTCTCTCCATCCCTTCCATTCCACTCCGCTGCTTGTTCCCTCTAGTCCTTCCATCCCACTTCGATGCTTGTTCCCTCTAGTCCTTCCATCCCACTCTGCTGCTTTTCCCCTCTAGTCCTTCCATCCCACTACGCTGCTTGTCCCCTCTTACCCTGCCATCCCACTCCGCTGCTTGTCCCCTCTAACCCTGCCATCCCACTCCGCTGCTTGTTCCCTCTAACCCTTCCATCCCACTCCGCTGCTTGTCCCCTCTAGTCCGTATATCCCGCTCCGCTGCTTGTTCCCTCTAACCCATCCATCCCACTCTGCTGCTTGTTGCCTCTAAACATTCCATCCCACTGCCCTGCTTAACTGCTCTAACCCTTCCATCCGACTCCGCTGCTTATCCCCTCTAACCCTTCCATCCCACTCCGCTGCTTGTCCCCTCTAGTCCTTCCATCCCACTCCGCTGCTTGACCCCTTTAGTCCTTGCATCCAACTCCTCTGCTTGTCCCCTCTAACCCTTCCATCCCACTCCGCTGCTTGTCCCCTCTAACCATGCCATCCCACTCCGCTGCTTATTCCCTCTAACCCTTCCTCCCACTCCGCTGCTTGTTCCCTCTAACCCTTCCATCCCACTCTGCTGCTTGTCCCCTCTAGACCTTCCATCCCACTCCGCTGCTTGACCTCTTTTGTCCTTGCATCCCACTCCTCTGCTTGTCCCCTCTAACCCTTCCATCCCACTCCGCTGCTTTTCACCTCTAACCCTTCCATCCCACTCCGCTGCTTATTCCCTCTAACCCTTCCATCCCACTCCGCTGCTTGTCCCCTCTAACCCTTCCATCCCATTCCGCTGGTTGTCCCCTCTAACCCTTCCATCCCACTCGCTTGTTTTCCCCTCTAACCCTTCCATCCCACTCCGCTTCTTGTCCCCTCTAACCCTTCCATCCCACTCCGCTGCTTGTTCCCTCTACCCCTTCCATCCCATTCCGCTGGTTTTCCCCTCTAACCCTTCCATCCCACTTTGCTGGTTGTCCCCTCTAACCCTTCCATCCCACTCCACTGATTTTCCCCTCTAACCCCTACATCCCACTCCGCTGCTTGTCCCCTCTAACCCTTCCATCCCATTCCGCTGGTTGTCCCCTCTAACCCTTCCATCCCACTCCGCTGGTTTTCCTCTCTAACCTTTCCATCCGACTCCACTGCTTGTTCCCTCTAACCCTTCTATTCCACTCCGCTGCTTGTTCCCTCTAACCCTTCGATCCCACTCCGCTGCTTGTTCCCTCTAACCCTTCCATCCCAATCCGCTGCTTGTTCCCTCTAACCCTTCCATCCCACTCCGCTGCTTGTCCCCTCTATCCCTTCCATCCCACTCCGCTACTTGTTCCCTCTAAACCTTACATCCCACTCCGCTACTTGTCCCCTCTAACCCTTCCATCCCACTCCGCTACTTGTTCCCTCTAAACCTTACATCCCACTCCGCTACTTGTCCCCTCTAACCCTTCCTCCCACTCCGCTGCTTGTTCCCTCTAACCCTTCCATCCCACTCTGCTGCTTGTCCCCTCTAGACCTTCCATCCCACTCCGCTGCTTGACCTCTTTTGTCCTTGCATCCCACTCCTCTGCTTGTCCCCTCTAACCCTTCCATCCCACTCCGCTGCTTTTCACCTCTAACCCTTCCATCCCACTCCGCTGCTTATTCCCTCTAACCCTTCCATCCCACTCCGCTGCTTGTCCCCTCTAACCCTTCCATCCCATTCCGCTGGTTGTCCCCTCTAACCCTTCCATCCCACTCGCTTGTTTTCCCCTCTAACCCTTCCATCCCACTCCGCTTCTTGTCCCCTCTAACCCTTCCATCCCACTCCGCTGCTTGTTCCCTCTACCCCTTCCATCCCATTCCGCTGGTTTTCCCCTCTAACCCTTCCATCCCACTTTGCTGGTTGTCCCCTCTAACCCTTCCATCCCACTCCACTGATTTTCCCCTCTAACCCCTACATCCCACTCCGCTGCTTGTCCCCTCTAACCCTTCCATCCCATTCCGCTGGTTGTCCCCTCTAACCCTTCCATCCCACTCCGCTGGTTTTCCTCTCTAACCTTTCCATCCGACTCCACTGCTTGTTCCCTCTAACCCTTCTATTCCACTCCGCTGCTTGTTCCCTCTAACCCTTCGATCCCACTCCGCTGCTTGTTCCCTCTAACCCTTCCATCCCAATCCGCTGCTTGTTCCCTCTAACCCTTCCATCCCACTCCGCTGCTTGTCCCCTCTATCCCTTCCATCCCACTCCGCTACTTGTTCCCTCTAAACCTTACATCCCACTCCGCTACTTGTCCCCTCTAACCCTTCCATCCCACTCCGCTGCTTGTCCCCTCTATCCCTTCCATCCCACTCCGCTGCTTGTCCCCTCTAGTCCTTCCATCCCACTCCGCTGCTTGTTCCCTCTTGTCCTTCCATCCCACTCCGCGGCTTGTCCCCTCTAGTCCTTCCATCCCACCCCCCTGCTTGTTCCCTCTTGTCCTTCCATCCCACTCCGCTGCTTGTCACCTCTAACCCTTCAATCCCACTCCGCTGCTTGTCCCCTCTAACCCTTACATCCCACTCCGCTCCTTGTCCCCACTAGTTCTTCCACCCCACTCCGCTGCTGGTTCCCCCTAACCCTTCCATCCCACTCCGCAGCTTGTCCCGTCAAACCATTCCATCCCACTCCGCTGCTTGTTCCCTCTAACCCTTCCATCCCACTCCGCTGCTTCTTGCCTCTAGTCCTTCAATCCCACTCCGCTGCTTGTTCCCTCTAACCCTTCCATCCCACTCCGCTGTCTGTTCCCTCTAACCCTTCCATCCCACTCCGCTGCTTGTCCCCTCTAACCCTTCCAACCCACTCCGCTGCTTGTTCCCTCTAGTCCTTCCATCCCACTTCACTGCTTGTCCCCTCTAACCCTTCGATCCCACTCCGCTGCTTGTCCCCTCTAGTCCTTCCATCCCACTCCGCTGCTTATTGCCTTTAGTCCGTCCATCCCTCTCCGCTGCTTGGCCCCTCTAATGCTTCCATCCCAGTCCGCTGCCTGTTCCCTCTAACCCTTCCATCCCACACCACTGCTTCTTCCCTCTAACCCTTCCATCCCACTCCGCTGCTTGTCCGCTCTAGTCCTTCCATCCCACTCCCCTGCTTGTTCCCTCTTGTCCTTCCATCCCTCTCCGCTGTTTATTCCCTCTAACATTTCCATCCCATTCCGCTGCTTGTTCCCTCTAACCCTTCCATCCCACTCCGCTGCTTGTACCTTCTAACCCTTCCATCCCAGTCCGCTGCTTGTCCCCTCTAATCCTTCCACCCCACTCCGCTGCTTGTTCCCTCTAACCCTTCCATCTCACTCCGCTGCTTGTTCCCTCTAACCCTTCCATCCCGCTCCACTGCTTGTTCCCTCTAACCCTTCCATCCCACTCCGCTGCTTGTCCCCTCTTGTCCTTCCATCCCACTCCCCTGCTTGTTCCCTCTTGTCCTTCCATCCCACTCCGCTGTTTATTCCCTCTAACCCTTCCACCCCACTCGGCTGCTTGTTCACTCTTACCCTTCCATCCCATTCCGCTGCTTGTTCCCTCTAACCCTTCCATCCCACTCCGCTGCTTGTTCCCTCTAACCCTTCCATCCCAGTCCGCTGCTTGTCCCCTCTAATCCTTCCACCCCACTTCGCTGCTTGTTCCCTCTAACCCTTCCATCTCACTCCGCTGCTTGTCCCTTCAAGTCCTTCCTTCCCACTCCGCTGCTTGTTCCCTCTAGTCCTTCCATCACACTTCACTGCTTGTCCCCTCTAACCCTTCGATCCCACTCCTCTGCTTGTTCCCTGTAGTCCTTCCATCCCACTCCGCTGCTTGTTCCCTCTAACCCTTCCATCCAACTCCGCTGCTTGTTCCCTCTATCCCTTCCATCCCACTCCACTGCTTGTTCCCTCTAACCCTTCCATCCAACTCCGCTGCTTGTCCCCTCTAACCCTTCCATCTCACTCCGCTGCTTGTCCCCTCTAACTCTTCCATCTCACTCCGCTGCTTGTCCCCTCTTACCCTTCCATCCCACGCAGCTGCTTGTCCCCTCTAATCCTTCCATCCCACTCCGCTGCTTGTTCACTGTAGTTCTTCCATCCCACTCCGCTGCTTGTTCCCTCTAACCCTTCTATCCAACTCCTCTGCTTATTACCTCCAGTCCTTCCATCCCACTCCGCTGCTTGTCCCCTCTAACCCTTCCATCCCACTCCGCTGCTTGTTCCCTCTAACCCTTCCATCCCACTCCGCTGCTTGTTCCCTCTTACCCTTCCATCCCACTCCACTGCTTGTTGCCTCTAGTCCGTCAATCCCACTCCTCTGCTTGTCCCGTCTAATCCTTCCATCCCACTCCGCTGCTTGACCCCTCTAACCCTTCCATCCCACTCCGCTGCTTGTTCCCTCTAACCCTTCCATCTAAATCCGCTGCTTGTTCCCTCTAACCCTTCCATCCCTCTCCGCTGCTTGTACCCTCTAACCCTTCCATCCCACTCCGCTGCTTGTCCCTTCTAACCCTTCCATCCCACTCCGCTGCTTGTTCCCTCTTTCCCTTCCATCCCTCTCCGCTGTTTGTCCCCTCTAACCCTTCCATCCCAATCCGCTGCTTGTCCCCTCTAACCCTTCCATCCCACTCCGCTGCTTGTTCCCTCTTTCCCTTCCATCCCTCTCCGCTGCTTGTCCCCTCTAACCCTTCCATCCCACTCCGCTGCCTGTTCTCTCTATCCCTTCCATCCCACTCCGCTGCTTGTCCCCTCAAATCTTCCATCCCACTCCACTGCCTGTTCCCTCTTACCCTTCCATCCCACACCGCTGCTTGCCCCCTCTAGTCCTTCCTTTCCTCTCCGCTGCTTGTTGTCTCTAGTTCTTCAATCCCACTCCTCTGCTTGCCCCCTCTAACCCTTCTATCCCCCTCCGCTGCTTGACCCCTCTAACCCTTCCATCCCACTCCGCTGCTTGTTCCCTCTAACCCTTCCATCCCCATCCGCTGCTTGTTCCCTCTAACCCTTCCATCCCACTCCACGGATTGTCCCCTCTAACCCTTCCATCCTACTCCGCTGCTTGTCCCCTCTAGTCCTTCCATCCCACTCCGCTGCTTGTTCCCTCTTGTCCTTCCATCCCACTCCGCTGCTTGTCCCCTCTAGTCCTTCCATCCCACTCCGCTGCTTGTTCCCTCTAACCCTTCCATCACATTCCGCTGCTTGTTCCCTCTAACCCTTCCATTTCACTCCGCTGCTTGTCCCCTCTAACCCTTCCATCCCACTCCGCAGCTTGTTCCATCTAACCTTCCATCCCACTTCGCTGCTGTCCCCTCTAGTCCTTCCATCCCACTCCGCTGCTCATTCCCTCTAACCCTTCCATCCCACTCCGCTGCTTGTCCCCTCTAACCCTTCCAACCCACTCCGCTCCTTGTCCCCTCTAATCCTTCCACCCCACTCCGCTACTTGTTCCCTCTAACACTTCCATCTCACTCCTCTGCTTGTTCCCTCTAACCCTTGAATCCCACTCCGCTCCTTGTTCCCTCTAAGCCTTCCAACCCACTCCGCTGCTTGTCCCCTTAACCCTTCCATCCCACTCCGCTGCTTGTTCCCTCTAACCCTTCCATCCCACTCCGCTGCTTGTTCCCTCTAACCCTTCAATCCCACTCCGCTGCTTGTCCCCTCAATCCTTCCATCCCACTCCGCTGCTTGTTGCCTCTAGTCCTTCAATTCCACTCCTCTGCTTGCCCCCTCTAACCCTTCCATCCCTCTCCGCGGCTTGACCCCTCTAACCCTTCCATCCCACTCCGCTGCTTGTTCCCTCTAACCCTTCGATCCCAATCCGCTGCTTGTTCCCTCTAACCCTTCGATCCCACTCCGCTGCTTGTTCCCTCTAACCTTTCGACCCCAATTCGCTGCTTGTTCCCTCTAACCCTTCCATCCCACTCCGCTGCTTGTCCGCTCTAACCCTTCCATCCCACTCCGCTGCTTGTCCCCTCTAACCCTTCCATCCCACTCCGCTGCTTGTTCCCTCTAACAACTTCCATCCCACTCCGCTGCTTGTTCCCTCTAACCCTTCCATCCCACTCCGCTGCTTGTTCCCTCTAAACCTTCCATCCCACTCCGCTGCTTGTCCCCTCTAACCCTTCCATCCCACTCCGCTGCTTGTCCCCTCTAACACTTCCATCCCACTCAGCTGCATGTCCCCTCTAGTCCTTCCATCCCACTCCGCTGCTTGTTCCCTCTTGTCCTTCCATCCCACTCCGCTGCTTGTCCCCTGTAGACCTTCCAGCCCACTCCGCTGCTTGTCCCCTCTAACCCTTCCATCCCATTCCGCTCGTCCCCACTAGTCCTTCCATCCCACTCCGCTGCTGGTTCCCTCTAACCTTCCATCCCACTCCGCAGCTTGTTCCATCTAACCTTCCATCCCACTCCGCTGCTTGTCACCTCTAACCCTTCCATCCCACTCCGCTGCTTGTTCCCTCTTTCCCTTCCATCCCTCTCCGCTGCTTGTCCCCTCTAACCCTTCCATCCCACTCCGCTGCCTGTTCTCTCTATCCCTTCCATCCCACTCCGCTGCTTGTCCCCTCAAATCTTCCATCCCACTCCGCTGCCTGTTCCCTCTTACCCTTCCATCCCACACCGCTGCTTGCCCCCTCTAGTCCTTCCTTTCCTCTCCGCTGCTTGTTGTCTCTAGTTCTTCAATCCCACTCCTCTGCTTGCCCCCTCTAACCCTTCTATCCCCCTCCGCTGCTTGACCCCTCTAACCCTTCCATCCCACTCCGCTGCTTGTTCCCTCTAACCCTTCCATCCCAATCCGCTGCTTGTTCCCTCTAACCCTTCCATCCCACTCCACGGATTGTCCCCTCTAACCCTTCCATCCTACTCCGCTGCTTGTCCCCTCTAGTCCTTCCATCCCACTCCGCTGCTTGTTCCCTCTTGTCCTTCCATCCCACTCCGCTGCTTGTCCCCTCTAGTCCTTCCATCCCACTCCGCTGCTTGTTCCCTCTAACCCTTCCATCACATTCCGCTGCTTGTTCCCTCTAACCCTTCCATTTCACTCCGCTGCTTGTCCCCTCTAACCCTTCCATCCCACTCCGCAGCTTGTTCCATCTAACCTTCCATCCCACTTCGCTGCTGTCCCCTCTAGTCCTTCCATCCCACTCCGCTGCTCATTCCCTCTAACCCTTCCATCCCACTCCTCTGCTTGTTCCCCCTTGTCCTTCCATCCCACTCCGCTGCTTGTCCCCTCTAACCCTTCCAACCCACTCCGCTCCTTGTCCCCTCTAATCCTTCCACCCCACTCCGCTACTTGTTCCCTCTAACACTTCCATCTCACTCCGCTGCTTGTTCCCTCTAACCCTTGAATCCCACTCCGCTCCTTGTTCCCTCTAAGCCTTCCAACCCACTCCGCTGCTTGTCCCCTCTAAATCTTCCATCCCACTCCGCTGCTTGTTCCCTCTAACCCTTCCATCCCACTCCGCTGCTTGTTCCCTCTAACCCTTCAATCCCACTCCGCTGCTTGTCCCCTCAATCCTTCCATCCCACTCCGCTGCTTGTTGCCTCTAGTCCTTCAATCCCACTCCTCTGCTTGCCCCCTCTAACCCTTCCATCCCACTCCGCGGCTTGACCCCTCTAACCCTTCCATCCCACTCCGCTGCTTGTTCCCTCTAACCCTTCCATCCCAATCCGCTGCTTGTTCCCTCTAACCCTTCGATCCCACTCCGCTGCTTGTTCCCTCTAACCTTTCGACCCCAATCCGCTGCTTGTTCCCTCTAACCCTTCCATCCCACTCCGCTGCTTGTCCGCTCTAACCCTTCCATCCCACTCCGCTGCTTGTCCCCTCTAACCCTTCCATCCCACTCCGCTGCTTGTCCCCTCTAGTCCTTCCATTCCACTCCGCTGCTTATTGCTTCTAGTCCTTCCATCCCACTCCGCTGCTTGTTCCCTCTAACCCTTCCATCCCACTCCGCTGCTTGTTCCCTCTAACCCTTCCATCCCACTCCGCTGCTTGTTCCCTCTAACCCTTCCATCCCACTCCTCTATATTCCCTCTAACCATTCCAACCCACTCCGCTGCTTGTTCCGTCTAACCCTTCCATCCCAATCCTCTATGTTCCCTCTAACCCTTCCATCCCACTCCGCTGCTTATCCCCTCTAACCCTTCCATCCCACTCCGCTGCCTGTTACCTCTAACCCTTCCATCCCACTCCGCTGTTTGTCCCCTCTATCCCTTCCATCCCACTCCGCTGCTTGATCCCTCTAACCCTTCCACCCCACTCCGCTGCTTGTCCCCTCTAACCCTTCCATCCCACTCCGCTGCTTGTTCCCTCTTACCCTTCCATCCCACTCCACTGCTTGTTGCCTCTAGTCCTTCAATCCCACTCCTCCGCTTGTCCCGTCTAACCCTTCCATCCCACTCCGCTGCTTGACCCCTCTAACCCTTCCATCCACTCCGCTGCTTGTTCCCTCTAACCCTTCCATCCGAATCCGCTGCTTGTTCCCTCTAACACTTCCATCCCTCTCCGCTGCTTGTCCCCTCTAACCCTTGCATCCGACTCCGCTGCCTGTTCCCTCTAACCCTTCCATCCCACTCCGCTGCTAGTCCCCTCTAACCCTTCCATCCCACTCCGCTGCTTGTTCCCTCTAACCCTTCCATCCCACTCCGCTGCTTGTTCCCTCTAACCCTTCCATCCCACTCCGATCTTGTTCCCTCTAAACCTTACATCCCACTACGCTGCTTGTCCCCTCTAACCCTTCCATCCCACTCCGCTGCTTGTCCCCTCTAACCCTTCCATCCCACTCCGCTGCTTGTCCCCTCTAGTCCTTCCATCCCACTCCGCTGCTTGTTCCCTCTTGTCCTTCCATCCCACTCTGCTTCTTGTCCCCTCTGGTCACTCCAGCCCACTCCCCTGCTTGTCCCCACTAGTCCTTCCATCCGACTCCGCTGCTGGTTCCCTCTAACCCTTCCATCCCACTCCTCAGCTTGTTCGATCTAACCTTCCATCCCACTTCGCTGCTGTCCCCTCTAGTCCTTCCATCCCACTCGGCTGCTTATTCCCTCTACCCCTTCCATCCCACTCCGCTGCTTGTTCCCTCTTGTCCTTCCATCCCACTCCGCTGCTTGCCCCCTCTAACCCTTCCATCCCACTCCGCTCCTTGTCCCCTCTAATATTTCCACCCCATTCCGCTACTTGTTCCCTCTAACCCTTCCATCTCACTCCGCTGCTTGTTCACTCTAACCCTTGAATCCCACTCCGGTGCTTGTTCCCTCTAACCCTTCCATCCCACTCCGCTGCTTGTCCCCTCTAACCCTTCCATCCCACTCCGCTGCTTGTCCCCTCTAACCCTTCCATCCCACTCCGCTGCTTGTCCCATCTAACCCTTCCAACCCACTCCGCTGCTTGTCCCCTCTAACCCTTCCATCCCACTCCGCTGCTTGTTCCCTCTAACCCTTCTGTCCCACTCCACTGCTTGTGCCCCCTAACCCTTCCATCCCACTCCGCTGCTTGTCCCCTCAATACTTCCATCCCACTCCGCTGCTTGTTGCCTCTAGTCCTTCAATTCCACTCCTCTGCTTGCTCCCTCTAACCCTTCCATCCCACTCCGCGCCTTGACCCCTCTAACACTTCCATCCCACTCCGCTGCTTGTTCCCTCTAACCCTTCCATCTCAATCCGCTGCTTGTTCCCTCTAACCCTTCGATCCCACTCCGCTGCTTGTTCCCTCTAACCCTTCCACCCCAATCCGCTGCTTGTTCCCTCTTACCCTTCCATCCCACTCCGTTGCTTGTCCGCTCTAACCCTTCCATCCCACTCCGCTGCTTGTCCCCTCTAACCCTTCCATCCCACTCCGCTGCTTGTTCCCTCTAACCCTTCCATCCCACTCAGCTGCTTGTTATCTCTAACCCTTCCATCCCACTCCGCTGCTTGTTCCCTCTAAACCTTACATCCCACTCCGCTGCTTGTCCCCTCTAACCCTTCCGTCCCACTCCGCTGCTTGTCCCCTCTAGTCCTTCCATCCCACTCCGCTGCTTGTTCCCTCTTTTCCTTCCATCCCACTCCGCTGCTTGTCCCCTCTAACCCTTCCATCCCACTCCGCTCCTTGTCCCCTCTAATCCTTCCACCCCACTCCGCTACTTGTTCCCTCTAACCCTTCCATCTCACTCCACTGCCTGTTTCTTCTAACCCTTGAATCCCAATCCGCTGCTTGTTCCCTCTAACCCTTCCATCCCACTCCGCTGCTGGTCCCCTCTAACCCTTCCATCCCACTCCGCTGCTTGACCCGTATAACCCTTCCATCCCACTCCGCTGCTTGTCCCCTCTAACCCTTCCAACCTACTCCGCTGCTTGTCCCCACTAAACCTTCCATCCCACTCCGCTGTTTGTCCCCTCTATCCCTTCCATCCCACTCCGCTGCTTGTCCCCACTAGTCCTTCCCTCCCTCATGCTGCCTGTTCCCTCTAACCCTTCCATCCCACTCCGCTGCTTGTCCCCTCTAACCCTTCCATCCCACACCGCTGCTTGTCCCCTCTAGTCCTCCCATTCCACTCCGCTGCTTATTGCTTCTAGTCCTTCCATCCCACTCCGCTGCTTGTTCCCTCTAACCCTTCCATCCCACTCCGCTGCTTGTTCCCTCTAACCCTTCCATCCCACTCCGCTGCTTGTTCCCTCTAACCCTTCCATCCCACTCCTCTATATTCCCTCTAACCATTCCAACCCACTCCGCTGCTTGTTCCTTCTAACCCTTCCATCCACTCCTCTATGTTCCCTCTAACCCTTCCATCCCACTCCGCTGCTTGTCCCCTCTAACCCTTCCATCCCACTCCGCTGCCTGTTCCCTCTAACCCTTCCATCCCACTCCGCTGCTTGTCCCCTCTAACCCTTCCGTCCCACTCCGCTGCTTGATCCCTCTAACCCTTCCATCCCACTCCGCTGCTTGTCCCCTCTAACCCTTCCATCCCACTCCGCTGCTTGTTCCCTCTTACCCTTCCATCCCACTCCACTGCTTGTTGCCTCCAGTCCTTCAATCCCACTCCTCCGCTTGTCCCGTCTAACCCTTCCATCCCACTCCGCTGCTTGTTCCCTTTAACCCTTCCATCCGAGTCCGCTGCTTGTTCCCTCTAACCCTTCCATCCACTCCGCTGCTTGTTCCCTTTAACCCTTCCATCCGAGTCCGCTGCTTGTTCCCTCTAACACTTCCATCCCTCTCCGCTGCTTGTCCCCTCTAACCCTTGCATCCGACTCCGCTGCCTGTTCCCTCTAACCCTTCCATCCCACTCCGCTGCTTGCCCCCTCTAACCCTTCCATCCCACTCCGCTGCTTGTTGCCTCTAGTCCTTCAATCCCACTCCTCTGCTTGTCCCCTCTAACCTTTCCATCCCACTCCGCTGCTTGACCCCTCTAACCCTTCCATCCCACTCCGCTGATTGTTCCCTCTAACCCTTCCATCCCAATCCGCTGCTTGTTCCCTCTAACCCTTCCATCCCACTCCGCTGCTTGTCCCCTCTAACCCTTCCATCCCACTCCGATGCTTGTCCCATCTAACCCTTCCATCCCACTCCGATGCTTGTCCCCTCTAACCCTTCCGTCACACTCCGCTGCTTGTTCCCTCTAACCCTTCCATCCAAATCCGCTGCTTGTTCCCTCTAACCCTTCGATCCCACGCCGCTGCTTGTTCCCTCTAACCCTTCCATCCCAATCCGCTGCTTGTTCCCTCTGACCCTTCCATCCCACTCCTCTGCTTGTCCCCTCTAACCCTTCCATCCCACTCCGCTGCTTGTCCCCTCTAACCCTTCCATCCCACTCCGCTTCTTGTCCCCTCTAACCCTTCCATCCCACTCCGCTGCTTGTTCCCTCTAACCCTTCCATTCTACTCCGATGCTTATTCCCTCTAAACCTTACATCCCACTCCGCTGCTTGTCCCCTCTAACCCTTCCATCCCACTCCGCTGCTTGTCCCCTCTAACCCTTCCATCCCAATCCGCAGCTTGTCCCCTCTAGTCCTTCCATCCCACTCTGCTGCTTGTTCCCTCTTGTCCTTCCATCCCACTCCGCTTCTTGTCCCCTCTGGTCACTCCAGCCCACTCCCCTGCTTGTCCCCACTAGTCCTTCCATCCCACTCCGCTGCTGGTTCCCTCTATCCCTTCCATCCCACTCCGCAGCTTGTTCCATCTAACCTTCCATCCCACTTCGCTGCTGTCCCCTCTAGTCCTTCCATCCCACTCCGCTGCTTATTCCCTCTACCCCTTCCATCCCACTCCGCTGCTTGTTCCCTCTTGTCCTTCCATCCCACTCCGCTGCTTGCCCCCTCTAACCCTTCCATCCGTCTCCGCTCCTTGTCCCCTCTAATACTTCCACCCCATTCCTCTACTTGTTCCCTCTAACCCTTCCATCTCACTGCGCTGCTTGTTCCCTCTAACCCTTGAATCCCACTCCGCTGCTTGTTCCTTCTAACCCTTCCATCCCACTCCGCTGCTTGTCCCCTCTAACCCTTCCATCCCACTCCGCTGCTTGTCCCCTCCACCCCTTCCATCCCACTCCGCTGCGTGTCCCCTCTAACCCTTCCAACCCACTCCGCTGCTTGTCCCCTCTAACCCTTCCATCCCACTCCGCTGCTTGTTCCCTCTAACCCTTCCGTCCCACTCCACTGCTTGTTCCCCCTAACCCTTCCATCCCACTCCGCTGCTTGTCCCCTCAATCCTTCCATCCCACTCCGCTGCTTGTTGCCTCTAGTCCTTCAATCCCACTCCTCTGCTGGCTCCCACTAACCCTTCCATCCCACTCCGCGGCTTGACCCCTCTAACACTTCGATCCCACTCCGCTACTTGTTCCCTCTAACCCTTCCATCCCAATCCGCTGCTTGTTCCCTCTAACCCTTCGATCCCACTCCGCTGCTTGTTCCCTCTAACGCTTCCACCCCAATCCGCTGCTTGTTCCCTCTAACCCTTCCATCCCACTCCGCTGCTTGTCCGCTCTAACCCTTCCATCCCACTCCGCTGCTTGTCCCCTCTAACCCTTCCATCCCACTCCGCTGCTTGTTCCCTCTAACCCTTCCATCCCACTCAGCTGCTTGTTCCCTCTAACCCTTCCATCCCACTCCGCTGCTTGTTCCCTCTAACCCTTACATCCCACTCCGCTGCTTGTCCCCTCTAACCCTTCCATCCCACTCCGCTGCTTGTCCCCTCTAACACTTCCATCCCACTCCTCTGCTTGTCCCCTCTAGTCCTTCCATCCCTCTCCGCTGCTTGTTCCCTCTTGTCTTTCCATCCCACTCCGCTTCTTGTCCCCTCTAACCCTTCCATCCCACTCCGCTACTTGTTCCCTCTAACCCTTCCATCTCACTCCGCTGCTTGTTCCTTCTAACCCTTGAATCCCACTCCGCTGCTTGTTCCCTCTAACCCTTCCATCCCACTCCGCTGCTGGTCCCCTCTAACCCTTCCATCCCACCTCGCTGCTTGACCCCTCTAACCCTTCCATCCCACTCCGCTGCTTGTCCCCTTTAACCCTTCCAACCTACTCCTCTGCTTGTCCCCTCTAAACCTTCCATCCCACTCCGCTGCTTGTCCCCTCTAACCCTTCCATCCCACTCCGCTGCTTGTCCCCACTAGTCCTTCCCTCCCTCATGCTTCCTGTTCCCTCTAACCTTTCCATCCCACTCCGCTGCTTGTCCCCTCTAACCCTTCCATCCCACACCGCTGCTTGTCCCCTCTAGTCCTTCCATTCCACTCCGCTGCTTATTGCTTCTAGTCCTTCCATCCCACTCCGCTGCTTGTCCCCTCTAACCCTTCCATCCCATTCCGCTCGTCCCCACTAGTCCTTCCATCCCACTCCGCTGCTGGTTCCCTCTAACCTTCCATCCCACTCCGCAGCTTGTTCCATCTAACCTTCCATCCCACTTCGCTGCTGTCCCCACTAGTCCTTCCATCCCACTCCGCTGCTTATTCCCTCTAACCCTTCCATCCCACTCCGCTGCTTGTTCCCTCTTGTCCTTCCATCCCACTCCGCTGCTTGTCCCCTCTAACCCTTCCATCCCTCTCCGCTCCTTGTCCCCTCTAATCCTTCCACCCCACTCTGCTACTTGTTCCCTCTAACCCTTCCATCTCACTCCGCTGCTTGTTCCTTCTAACCCTTGAATCCCACTCCGCTGCTTGTTCCCTCTAACCCTTCCATCCCATCCGCTGCTGGTCCCCTCTAACCCTTCCATCCCATTCCGCTGCTTGACCCCTCTAACCCTTCCATCCCACTCCGCTGCTTGTCCCCTCTAACCCTTCCAACCTACTCCGCTGCTTGTCCCCTCTAAAAGTTCCATCCCACTCCGCTGCTTGTCCCCTCTAACCCTTCCATCCCACTCCGCTGCTTGTCCCCACTAGTCCTTCCATCCCACTCCGCTGCTTGTTCCCTCTAACCCTTCCATCCCACTCCGCTGCTTGTCCCCACTAGTCCTTCCATCCCACTCCGCTGCTTGTTCCCTCTAACCCTTCCATCCCACTCCGCTGCTTGTCCCCACTAGTCCTTCCATCCCACTCCGCTGCTTGTCCCCACTAGTCCTTCCATCCCACTCCGCTGCTTGTTCCCTCTAACCCTTCCATCCCACTCCGCTGCTTGTCCCCACCAGTCCTTCCCTCCCTCATGCTGCCTGTTCCCTCTAACCCTTCCATCCCACTCCACTGCTTGTCCCCTCTAACCCTTCCATCCCACTCCACTGCTTGTCCCCTCTAACCCTTCCATCCCACACCGCTGCTTGACCCCTCTAGTCCTTCCATTCCACTCCGCTGCTTATTGCTTCTAGTCCTTCCATCCCACTCCGCTGCTTGTTCCCTCTAACCCTTCCATCCCACTCCGCTGCTTGTTCCCTCTAACCCTTCCATCCCACTCCGCTGCTTGTTCCCTCTATCCCTTCCATCCCACTCCTCTATATTCCCTCTAACCATTCCAACCCACTCCGCTGCTTGTTCCGTCTAACCCTTCCATCCCACTCCTCTATGTTCCCTCTAACCCTTCCATCCTACTCCGCTGCTTATCCCCTCTAACCCTTCCATCCCACTCCGCTGCCTGTTACCTCTAACCCATCCATCCCACTCCGCTGTTTGTCCCCTCTATCCCTTCCATCCCACTCCGCTGCTTGATCCCTCTAACCCTTCCATCCCACTCCGCTGCTTGTCCCCTCTAACCCTTCCATCCCACTCCGCTGCTTGTTCCCTCTTACCCTTCCATCCCACTCCACTGCTTGTTGCCTCTAGTCATTCAATCCCACTCCTCCGCTTGTCCCGTCTAACCCTTCCATCCCACTCCGCTGCTTGACCCCTCTAACCCTTCCATCCACTCCGCTGCTTGTTCCCTCTAACCCTTCCATCCGAATCCGCTGCTTGTTCCCTCTAACACTTCCATCCCTCTCCGCTGCTTGTCCCCTCTAACCCTTGCATCCGACTCCGCTGCCTGTTCCCTCTAACCCTTCCATCCCACTCCGCTGCTTGCCCCCTCTAACCCTTCCATCCCACTCCGCTGCTTGTTCCCTCTTACCCTTCCATCCCACACCGCTGCCTGTCCCTCAAGTCGTTCCATCCCACTCCGCTGCTTGTTGCCTCTAGTCCTTCAACCCCACTCCTCTGCTTGTCCCCTCTAACCTTTCCATCCCACTCCGCTGCTTGACCCCTCTAACCCTTCCATCCCACTCCGCTGCTTGTTCCCTCTAACCCTTCCATCCCACTCCGCTGCTTGTTCCCTCTAACCCTTCCATCCCACTCCTCTATATTCCCTCTAACCATTCCAACCCACTCCGCTGCTTGCTCCGTCTAACCCTTCCATCCAACTCCTCTATGTTCCCTCTAACCCTTCCGTCCCACTCCGCTGCTTGTTCCCTCTAACCCTTCCATCCCACTCCGCTGCTTGTTCCCTCTTTCCCTTCCATCCCACTCCGCTGCTTGTCCCCTCTGACCATTCCAGATCACTCCGCTGCCTGTTCCCTCTAACCCTTCCATCCCACTCCGCTGCTTGTCTCCTCTATCCCTTCCATCCCACTCCGCTGCTTGTCCCCTCTAACCCTTCCACCCCACTCCGCTGCTTGTTGCCTCTAGTTTTTCAATCCCACTCCTCTGCTTGTCCCCTCTAACCCTTCCATCCCACTCCGCTGGTTGACCCCTCTAACCCTTCCATCCCACTCCGCTGATTGTCCCCATCTACCATTCCATCCCACTCCGCTGCTTGTTCCCTCTAACCCTTCCATCCCACTCCACTGCTTGTCCCATCTAACCCTTCCATCCCACTCCGCTGCTTGTCCCCTCTAACCCTTCCATCCCGCTCCGCTGCTTGTCCCCTCTCGTCCTTCCATCCCACTCCGCTGCTTGTTCCCTCTTGTCCTTCCATCCCACTCCGCTGCTTGTCCCCTGTAGTCCTTCCATCCCACTCCGCTGCTTGTCCCCTCTAACCCTTCCAACCCACTCCTCTGCTTGTCCCCTCTAACCCTTCCATCCCACTCCGCTGCTTCTTCACTCTAACCCTTCCATCCCACTCCGCTGCTTGTTCCCTCTAACCCTTCCATCCCACTCCGCTGCTTGTCCCCTCAATCCTTCCATCCCACTCCGCTGCTTGTTGCCTCTAGTCCTTCAATCCAACTCCTCTGCTTGTCCGCTCTAACCCTTCCATCCCACTCCGCGGCTTGACCCCTCTAACCCTTCCATTCCACTCCTCTGCTTGTTCCCTCTAACCTTCCATCCCACTCCGCTGCTTGTTCCCTCTAACCCTTCCATCCCACTCCGATGCTTATTCCCTCTAAACCTTCCATCCCACTCCGCTGCTTGTCCCCTCTAACCCTTCTATCCCACTCCGCTGCTTGTCCCCTCTAACCCTTCCATCCCAATCCGCTGCTTGTCCCCTCTAGTCCTTCCATCCCACTCCGCTGCTTGTTCCCTCTTGTCCTTCCATCCCACTCCGCTTCTTGTCCCCTCTGGTCACTCCAGCCCACTCCCCTGCTTGTCCCCACTAGTCCTTCCATCCCACTCCGCTGCTGGTTCCCTCTAACCCTTCCATCCCACTCCGCAGCTTGTTCCATCTAACCTTCCATCCCACTTCGCTGCTGTCCCCTCTAGTCCTTCCATCCCACTCCGCTGCTTATTCCCTCTACCCCTTCCATCCCACTCCGCTGCTTGTTCCCTCTTGTCCTTCCATCCTACTCCGCTGCTTGCCCCCTCTAACCCTTCCATCCGTCTCCGCTCCTTGTCCCCTCTAATACTTCCACCCCATTCCTCTACTTGTTCCCTCTAACCCTTCCATCTCACTCCGCTGCTTGTTCCCTCTAACCCTTGAATCCCACTCCGCTGCTTGTTCCCTCTAACCCTTCCATCCCACTCCGCTGCTTGTCCCCTCTAACCCTTCCATCCCACTCCGCTGCTTGTCCCCTCCACCCCTTCCATCCCACTCCGCTGCTTTTCCCCTCTAACCCTTCCAACCCACTCCGCTGCTTGTCCCCTCTAACCCTTCCATCCCACTCCGCTGCTTGTTCCCTCTAACCCTTCCGTCCCACTCCACTGCTTGTTCCCCCTAACTCTTCCATCCCACTCCGCTGCTTGTCCCCTCAATCCTTCCATCCCACTCCGCTGCTTGTTGCCTCTAGTCCTTCAATCCCACTCCTCTGCTGGCTCCCACTAACCCTTCCATCCCACTCCGCGGCTTGACCCCGCTAACACTTCCATCCCACTCCGCTGCTTGTTCCCTCTAACCCTTCCATCCCAATCCGCTGCTTGTTCCCTCTAACCCTTCGATCCCACTCCGCTGCTTGTTCCCTCTAACGCTTCCACCCCAATCCGCTGCTTGTTCCCTCTAACCCTTCCATCCCACTCCGCTGCTTGTCCGCTCTAACCCTTCCATCCCACTCCGCTGCTTGTCCCCTCTAACCCTTCCATCCCACTCCGCTGCTTTTTCCCTCTAACCCTTCCATCCCACTCAGCTGCTTGTTCCCTCTAACCCTTCCATCCCACTCCACTGCTTGTTCCCTCTAACCCTTACATCCCACTCCGCTGCTTGTCCCCTCTAACCCTTCCATCCCACTCCGCTGCTTGTCCCCTCTAACACTTCCATCCCACTCCGCTGCTTGTCCCCTCTAGTCCTTCCATCCCACTCCGCTGCTTGTTCCCTCTTGTCCTTCCATCCCACTCCGCTTCTTGTCCCCTCTAACCCTTCCATCCCACTCCGCTCCTTGTCCCCTCTAATCCTTCCACCCCACTCCGCTACTTGTTCCCTCTAACCCTTCCATCTCACTCCGCTGCTTGTTCCTTCTAACCCTTGAATCCCACTCCGCTGCTTGTTCCCTCTAACCCTTCCATCCCACTCCGCTGCTGGTCCCCTCTAACCCTTCCATCCCACTCCGCTGCTTGACCCCTCTAACCCTTCCATCCCACTCCGCTGCTTGTCCCCTCTAACCCTTCCAACCTACTCCTCTGCTTGTCCCCTCTAAACCTTCCATCCCACTCCGCTGCTTGTCCCCTCTAACCCTTCCATCCCACTCCGCTGCTTGTCCCCACTAGTCCTTCCCTCCCTCATGGTGCCTGTTCCCTCTAACCCTTCCATCCCACTCCGCTGCTTGTCCCCTCTAACCCTTCCGTCCCACACCGCTGCTTGTCCCCTCTAGTCCTTCCATTCCACTCCGCTGCTTATTGCTTCTAGTCCTTCCATCCCACTCCGCTGCTTGTTCCCTCTAACCCTTCCATCCCACTCCGCTGCTTGTTCCCTCTAACCCTTCCATCCCACTCCGCTGCTTGTTCCCTCTAACCCTTCCATCTCACTCCTCTATATTCCCTCTAACCATTCCAACCCACTCCGCTGCTTGTTCCTTCTAACCCTTCCATCCCACTCCTCTATGTTCCCTCTAACCCTTCCATCCCACTCCGCTGCTTGTCCCCTCTATCCCTTCCATCCCACTCCGTTGCCTTTTCCCTCTAACCCTTCCATCCCACTCCGCTGCTTGTCCCCTCTAACCCTTCCATCCCACTCCGCTGCTTGATCCCTCTAACCCTTCCATCCCACTGCGCTGCTTGTCCCCTCTAACCCTTCCATCCCACTCCGCTGCTTGTTCCCTCTTACCCTTCCATCCCACTCCACTGCTTGTTGCCTCTAGTCCTTCAATCCCACTCCTCCGCTTGTCCCGTCTAACCCTTCCATCCCACTCCGCTGCTTGACCCCTCTAACCCTTCCATCCACTCCGCTGCTTGATCCCTCTAACCCTTCCATCCGAATCCGCTGCTAGTTCCCTCTAACACTTCCATCCCTATCCGCTTCTTCTACCCTCTAACCCTTCCATCCGTCTCCGCTGCCTGTTCCCTCTAACCCTTCCATCCCACTCCGCTGCTTGCCCCCTCTAACCCTTCCATCCCACTCCGCTGCTTCTTCCCTCTTACCCTTCCATCCCACACCGCTGCTTGTCCCCTCAAGTCGTTCCATCCCACTCCGCTGCTTGTTGCCTCTAGTCCTTCAATCCCACTCCTCTTCTTGTCCCCTCTAACCTTTCCATCCCACTCCGCTGCTTGTCCCCTCTAACCCTTCCATCCCACTCCGCTGCTTGTTCCCTCTAACCCTTCCATCCCAATCCGCTGCTTGTTCCCTCTAACCCTTCCATCCCACTCCGCTGCTTGTCCCCTCTAACCCTTCCATCGCACTCCGATGCTTGTCCCCTCTAACCCTTCCGTCCCACTCCGCTGCTTGTTCCCTCTTGTCCTTCCATCCCACTCCGCTGCTTGTCCCCTCTAACCCTTCCATCCCATTCCGCTCGTCCCCACTAGTCCTTCCATCCCACTCCGCTGCTGGTTCCCTCTAACCCTTCCATCCCACTCCGCAGCTTGTTCCATCTAACCTTCCATCCCATTTCGCTGCTGTCCCCACTAGTTCTTCCATCCCACTCCGCTGCTTATTCCCTCTAACCCTTCCATCCCACTCCGCTGCTTGTTCCCTCTTGTCCTTCCATCCCACTCCGCTGCTTGTCCCCTCTAACCCTTCCATCCCACTCCCCTCCTTGTCCCCTCTAATCCTTCCACCCCACTCCGCTACTTGTTCCCTCTAACCCTTCCATCTCACTCCGCTGCTTGTTCCCTCTAACCCTTGAATCCCACTCCGCTGCTTGTTCCCTCTAACCCTTCCATCCCACTCCGCTGCTGGTCCCCTCTAACCCTTCCATCCCACTCCGCTGCTTGACCCCTCTAACCCTTCCATCCCACTCCGCTGCTTGTCCCCTCTAACCCTTCCAACCTACTCCGCTGCTTCTCCCCTCTAACCCTTCCATCCCACTCCGTTGCTTGTCCCCACTAGTCCTTCCCTCCCTCATGCTGCCTGTTCCCTCTAACCCTTCCATCCCACTCCGCTGCTTGTCCCCTCTAACCCTTCCATCGCACTCCGATGCTTGTCCCCTCTAACCCTTCCGTCCCACTCCGCTGCTTGTTCCCTCTTGTCCTTCCATCCCACTCCGCTGCTTGTCCCCTCTAACCCTTCCATCCCATTCCGCTCGTCCCCACTAGTCCTTCCATCCCACTCCGCTGCTGGTTCCCTCTAACCCTTCCATCCCACTCCGCAGCTTGTTCCATCTAACCTTCCATCCCACTTCGCTGCTGTCCCCACTAGTTCTTCCATCCCACTCCGCTGCTTATTCCCTCTAACCCTTCCATCCCACTCCGCTGCTTGTTCCCTCTTGTCCTTCCATCCCACTCCGCTGCTTGTCCCCTCTAACCCTTCCATCCCACTCCGCTCCTTGTCCCCTCTAATCCTTCCTCCCCACTCCGCTACTTGTTCCCTCTAACCCTTCCATCTCACTCCGCTGCTTGTTCCCTCTATCCCTTGAATCCCACTCCGCTGCTTGTTCCCTCTAACCCTTCCATCCCACTCCGCTGCTGGTCCCCTCTAACCCTTCCATCCCACTCCGCTGCTTGACCCCTCTAACCCTTCCATCCCACTCCGCTGCTTGTCCCCTCTAACCCTTCCAACCTACTCCGCTGCTTCTCCCCTCTAACCCTTCCATCCCACTCCGTTGCTTGTCCCCACTAGTCCTTCCCTGCCTCATGCTGCCTGTTCCCTCTAACACTTCCATCCCATTCCGCTGCTCGTCCCCTCTAACCCTTCCATCCCACACCGCTGCTTCTCCCCTCGAGTCCTTCCATTCCACTCCGCTGCTTATTGCCTCTAGTCCTTCCATCCCACTGCGCTGCTTGTTCCCTCTAACCCTTCCATCCCACTCCTCTATATTCCCTCTAACCATTCCAACCCACTCCGCTGCTTGTTCCGTCTCACCCTTCCATCCCACTCCGCTGCTTGATCCCTCTAACCCTTCCAACCCACTGCGCTGCTTGTCCCCTCTAACCCTTCCATCCCACTCCGCTGCTTGTTCCCTCTTACCCTTCCATCCCACTCCACTGCTTGTTGCCTCTAGTCCTTCAATCCCACTCCTCCGCTTGTCCCGTCTAACCCTTCCATCCCACTCCGCTGCTTGACCCCTCTAACCCTTCCATCCACTCCGCTGCTTGTTCCCTCTAACCCTTCCATCTGAATCCGCTGCTTGTTCCCTCTAACACTTCCATCCCTCTCCGCTGCTTGTGCCCTCTAACCCTTCCATCCCACTGCGCTGCTTGTCCCCTCTAACCCTTCCATCCCACTCCGCTGCCTGTTCCCTCTAACCCTTCCATCCCACTCCGCTGCTTGCCCCCTCTAACCCTTCCATCCCACTCCGCTGCTTGTTACCTCTTACCCTTCCATCCCACACCGCTGCTTGTCCCCTCTAGTCCTTCCATTCCACTCCGCTGCTTATTGCCTCTAGTCCTTCCATCCCACTCTGCTGCTTGTTCCCTCTAACCCTTCCATCCCACTCCTCTATATTCCCTCTAACCATTCCAACCCACTCCGCTGCTTGCTCCGTCTAACCCTTCCATCCAACTCCTCTATGTTCCCTCTAACCCTTCCGTCCCACTCCGCTGCTTGTTCCCTCTAACCCTTCCATCCCACTCCGCTGCTTGTTCCCTCTTTCCCTTCCATCCCACTCCGCTGCTTGTCCCCTCTGACCCTTCCAGATCACTCCGCTGCCTGTTCCCTCTAACCCTTCCATCCCACTCCGCTGCTTGTCTCCTCTATCCCTTCCATCCCACTCCGCTGCTTGTCCCCTCTAACCCTTCCACCCCACTCCGCTGCTTGTTGCCTCTAGTCTTTCAATCCCACTCCTCTGCTTGTCCCCTCTAACCCTTCCATCCCACTCCGCTGGTTGACCCCTCTAACCCTTCCATCCCACTCCGCTGATTGTCCCCATCTACCATTCCATCCCACTCCGCTGCTTGTTCCCTCTAACCCTTCCATCCCACTCCACTGCTTGTCCCATCTAACCCTTCCATCCCACTCCGCTGCTTGTCCCCTCTAACCCTTCCATCCCGCTCCGCTGCTTGTCCCCTCTCGTCCTTCCATCCCACTCCGCTGCTTGTTCCCTCTTGTCCTTCCATCCCACTCCGCTGCTTGTCCCCTGTAGTCCTTCCATCCCACTCCGCTGCTTGTCCCCTCTAACCCTTCCAACCCACTCCTCTGCTTGTCCCCTCTAACCCTTCCATCCCACTCCGCTGCTTCTTCACTCTAACCCTTCCATCCCACTCCGCTGCTTGTTCCCTCTAACCCTTCCATCCCACTCCGCTGCTTGTCCCCTCAATCCTTCCATCCCACTCCGCTGCTTGTTGCCTCTAGTCCTTCAATCCAACTCCTCTGCTTGTCCGCTCTAACCCTTCCATCCCACTCCGCGGCTTGACCCCTCTAACCCTTCCATCCCACTCCACTGCTTCTCCCTCTAACCCTTCCATCCCAATCCGCTGCTTGTTCCCTCTAACTCTTCGATCCCACTCCGCTGCTTGTTCCCTCTAACCCTTCCACCCCAATCCGCTGTTTGTTCCCTCTAACCATTCCATCCCACTCCGCTGCTTGTCCCCTCTAACCCCTCCATCCCACTCCGCTGCTTGTCCCCTCTAACCCTTCCATCCCACTCCGCTGCTTATCCCCTCTAGTCCTTCAATCCCACTCCGCTGCTTGTTCCATCTTGTCCTTCCATCCCACTCCGCTGCTTGTCCCCTCTAGTTCTTCCAGCCCACTCCCCTGCATGTTCCCTCTTGTCCTTCCATCCCACTCCGCTGCTTGTCCCCTCTAACCCTTCAATCCCACTCCGCTCATTGTCCCCTCTAACCCTTCCATCCCATTCCGCTCGTCCCCACTAGTCCTTCCATCCCACTCTGCTGCTGGTTCCCTCTAACCCTTCCATCCCACTCCGCAGCTCGTTCGATCTAACTTTCCATCCCACTTCGCTGCTTGTCCCCTCTAACCCTTCCATCCCACTCCGCTCCTTGTCCCCTCTAATCCTTCCACCCCACTCCGCTGCTTGTTCCCTCTAACCCTTCCATCTCACTCCGCTGCTTGTTCCCTCTAACCCTTGAATCCCACTCCGCTGCTTGTTCCCTCTAACCCATCCATCCCACTCCGCTGCTTGACCCCTATAACCCTTCCATCCCACACCGCTGCTTGTCCCCTCTAGTCCTTCCATTCCACTCCGCTGCTTATTGCCTCTAGTCCTTCCATCCCACTATGCTGCTTGTTCCCTCTAACCCTTCCATCCCAATCCGCTGCTTGTTCCCTCTAACCCTTCCATCCCACTCCGCTGCTTGTTCCCTCTAACCCTTCCATCCCACTCCTCTATATTCCCTCTAACCATTCCAACCCACTCCGCTGCTTGCTCCGTCTAACCCTTCCATCCCACTCCTCTATGTTCCCTCTAACCCTTCCATCCCACTCCGCTGCTTGTCCGCTCTAACCCTTCCATCCCACTCCGCTGCCTGTTCCCTCTAACCCTTCCATCCCACTCCGCTGCTTGTCCCCTCTAACCCTTCCATCCCACTCCGCTTCTTGATCCCTCTAACCCTTCCATGCCACTCCGCTGCTTGTCCCCTCTAACCCTTCCATCCCACTCCGCTGCTTGTTCCCTCTTACCCTTCCATCCCACTCCACTGCTTGTTGCGTCTAGTCCTTCAATCCCACTCCTCCGCTTGTCCCGTCTAACCCTTCCATCCCACTCCGCTGCTTGACCCCTCTAACCCTTCCATCCACTCCGCTGCTTGTTCCCTCTAACCCTTCCATCCGAATCCGCTGCTTGTTCCCTCTAACACTTCCATCCCTCTCCGCTGCTTGTCCCCTCTAACCCTTCCATCCCACTCCGCTGCTTGCCCCCTCTAACCCTTCCATCCCACTCCGCTGCTTGTTCCCTCTTACCCTTCCATCCCACACCGCTGCTTGTCCCCTCAAGTCGTTCCATCCCACTCCGCTGCTTGTTGCCTCTAGTCCTTCAATCCCACTCCTCTGCTTGTCCCCTCTAACCTTTCCATCCCACTCCGCTGCTTGACCCCTCTAACCCTTCCATCCCACTCCGCTGCTTGTTCCCTCTAACCCTTCCATCCCAATCCGCTGCTTGTTCCCTCTAACCCTTCCATCCCACTCCGCTGCTTGTCCCCTCTAACCCTTCCATCCCACTCCGATGCTTGTCCCCTCTAACCCTTCCGTCCCACTCCGCTGCTTGTTGCCTCTGACTTTTCCATCCCACTCCGCTGCTTGTTCCCTCTTTCCCTTCCATCCCACTCCGCTGCATGTCCCCTCTAACCCTTCCAGCTCACTCCGCTGCCTTTTCCTCTAACCCTTCCATCCCACTCCGCTGCTTGTCCCCTCTAACCCTTTCATCCCACTCCGCTGCTTGTCCCCTCTAACCCTTCCATCCCACTCCGCTGCTTGTTGCCTCTAGTCCTTCAATCCCACTCCTCTGCATGTCTCCTCTAACCCTTCCATCCCACTCCGCTGCTTGACCCCTCTAACCCTTCCATCCCACTCCGCTGATTGTCCCCTTCTACCATTCCATCCCACTCCGCTGCTTGATCCCTCTAACCCTTCCATCCCACTCCGCTTCTTGTCCCATCTAACCCTTCCATCCCACTCCGCTGCTTGTCCCCTCTATCCCTTCCATCCCACTCCGCTGCTTGTCCCCTCTAGTCCTTCCATCCCACTCCGCTGTTTGTTCCCTCTTGTCCTTCCATCCCACTCCGCTGCTTGTCCCCTGTATTCCTTCCATCCCACTCCGCTGCTTGTCCCCTCTAACCCTTCCAACCCACTCCGCTCCTTGTTCCCTCTAACCCTTCCATCCCAATCCGCTGCTTGTTCCCTCTAACCCTTCCATCCCACTCCGCTGCTTGTCCCCTCTAACCCTTCCATCCCACTCCGCTGCTTGTCCCCTCTAACCATTCCATTTCACTCCGCTGCTTGTTCCCTCTAACCCTTCCATCCCACTCCGCTGCTTGTTCCCTCTAATCCTTACATCCCACTCCGCTGCTTGTCCCCTCTAACCCTTCCATCCCACTCCGCTGCTTGTCCCCTCTAACACTTCCATTCCACTCCGCTGCTTGTCCCCTCTAGTCCTTCCATCCCACTCCGCTGCTTGTTCCCTCTTGTCCTTTCATCCCACTCCGCTGCTTGTCCCCTCTAACCCTTCCATCCCACTCCGCTCCTTGTCCCCTCTAATCCTTCCACCCCACTCCGCTACTTGTTCCCTCTAACCCTTCAATCTCACTCCGCTGCTTGTTCCTTCTAACCCTTGAATCCCACTCCGCTGCTTGTTCCCTTAACCCTTCCATCCCACTCCGCTGCTGGTCTCCTCTAACCCTTCCATCCCACTCCGCTGCTTGTCCCCTCTAACCCTTCCATCCCAATCCGCTGCTTGTCCCCTCTAACCCTTCCAACCTACTCCGCTGCTTGTCCCCTCTAAACCTTCCATCCCACTCCGCTGCTTGTCCCCTCTAACCCTTCCATCCAAATCCGCTGCTTGTCCCCTCTAACCCTTCCATCCCAATCCGCTGCTTGTCCCCTCTAACCCTTCCAACCTACTCCGCTGCTTGTCCCCTCTAAACCTTCCATCCCACTCCGCTGCTTGTTCCCTCTAACCCTTCCATCCAAATCCGCTGCTTGTTCCCTCTAACCCTTCGATCCCACTCCGCTGCTTGTTCCCTCTAACCCTTCCATCCCAATCCGCTGCTTGGTCCCTCTAACCCTTCCATCCCACTCCGCTGCTTGTCCCCTCTAACCCTTCCATCCCACTCCGCTGATTGTCCCCTCTAACCCTTCCATCCCACTCCGCTGCTTGTTCCCTCTAACCCTTCCATCCCACTCCGCTGCTTGTTCCCTCTAACCCTTCCATCCCACTCCGCTGCTTGTCCCCTCTAACCCTTCCATCCCACTCCGCTGATTGTCCCCTCTAACCCTTCCATCCCACTCCGCTGCTTGTTCCCTCTAACCCTTCCATCCCACTCCGCTGCTTGTTCCCTCTAACCCTTCCATCCCACTCCACTGCTTGTTCCCTCTAACCCTACCATCCCACTCCGCTGCTTGTCCCCTCTAACACTTCCATCCCACTCCGCTGCTTGTCCCCTCTAGTCCTTCCATCCCACTCCGCTGCTTGTTCCCTCTTGTCCTTCCATCCCACTCCGCTGCTTGTCCCCTCTAACCCTTCCATCCCACTCCGCTCCTTGTCCCCTCTAATCCTTCCACCCCACTCCGCTACTTGTTCCCTCTAACCCTTCCATCTCACTCCGCTGCTTGTTCCTTCTAACCCTTGAATCCCACTCCGCTGCTTGTTCCCTCTAACCCTTCCATCCCACTCCGCTGCTGGTCCCCTCTAACCCTTTCATCCCACTCCGCTGCTTGACCCCTCTAACCCTTCCATCCCACTATGCTGCTTGTCCCCTCTAACCCTTCCAACCTACTCCGCTGCTTGTCCCCTCTAAACCGTCCATCCCATGCGCTGCTTGCCCCCTCTAACCCTTCCATCCCACTCCGCTGCTTGTCCCCACTAGTCCTTCCCTCCCTCATGCTGCCTGTTCCCTCTAACCCTTCCATCCCAATCCGCTGCTTGTCCCCTCTAACCCTTCCATCCCAGACCGCTGCTTGTCCCCTCTAGTCCTTCCATTCCACTCCGCTGCTTATTGCCTCTAGTCCTTCCATCCCATTCCGCTGCTTGTTCCCTCTAACCCTTCCATCCCACTCCGCTGCTTGTTCCCTCTAACCCTTCCATCCCACTCCGCTGCTTGTTCCCTCTAACCCTTCCATCCCACTCCTCTATATTCCCTCTAACCATTCCAACCCACTCCGCTGCTTGTTCCCTCTAACCCTTCCAACCCACTCCGCTGCTTGTCCCCTCTAACCCTTCCATCCCACTCAGCTGCCTGTTCCCTCTAACCCTTCCATCCCACTCCGCTGCATGTCCCCTCTAACCCTTCCATCCCACTCCGCTGCTTGATCCCTCTAACCCTTCCATCCCACTCCGCTGCTTGTCCCCTCTAACCCTTCCATCCCACTCCGCTGCTTGTTCCCTCTTTCCCTTCCATCCCACTCCACTGCTTGTTGCCTCTAGTCCTTCAAACCCACTCCTCCGTTTGTCCCGTCTAACCCTTCCATCCCACTCCGCTGCTTGACCCCTCTAACCCTTCCATCCACTCCGCTGCTTGTTCCCTCTAACCCTTCCATCCGAATCCGCTGCTTGTTCCCTCTAACACTTCCATCCCTCTCCGCTGCTTGTACCCTCTAACCCTTCCATCCGAATCCGCTGCTTGTTCCCTCTAACACTTCCATCCCTCTCCGCTGCTTGTCCCCTCTAACCCTTCCATCCCACTCCGCTGCTTGTCCCCTCTAACCCTTCCATCCCACTCCGCTGCTTGTTCCCTCTAACCCTTCCATCCCACTCCTCTGCTTGTTCACTCTATCCTCTCCATCCCACTCCGCTGCTTGTCCATTCTAACCCTTCCATCCTACTCCGCTGCCTGTTCCCTCTAACCCTTCCATCCCTCTCCGCTGCTTGCCCCCTCTAACCCTTCCATCCCACTCCGCTGCTTGTTCCCTCTTACCCTTCCATCCCACACCGCAGCTTGTCCCCTCATGTCGTTCCATCCCACTCCGCTGCTTGTTGCCTCTAGCCCTTCAATTCCACTCCTCTGCTTGTCCACTCTAACCTTTCCATCCCACTCCGCTGCTTGACCCCTCTAACCCTTCCATCCCACTCCGCTGCTTGTTCCCTCTAACCCTTCCATCCCAATCCGCTGCTTGACCCCTCTAACCCTTCCATCCCACTCCGCTGCTTGTCCCCTCTAACCCTTCCATCCCACTCCGATGCTTGTCCCCTCTAACCCTTCCGTCCCACTCCGCTGCTTGTTCCCTCTAACCCTTCCATCCCACTCCGCTGCTTGTTCCCTCTTTCCTTTCCATCCCACTCCGCTGCTTGTCCCCTCTAACCCTTCCAGATCACTCAGCTGCCTGTTCCTTCTAACCCTTCCATCCCACTCCGCTGCTTGTCTCCTCTAACCCTTCCATCCCACTCCGCTGCTTGTCCCCTCTAACCCTTCCATCCCACTCCGCTGCTTGTTGCCTCTAGTCTTACAATCCCACTCCTCTGCTTGTCCCCTCTAACCCTTCCATCCCACTCCGCTGCTTGACCCCTCTAACCATTCCATCCCACTCCGCTGATTGTCCCCTTCTACCATTCCATCCCACTCCGCTGCTTGTTCCCTCTAACCCTTCCATCCCACTCCGCTGCTTGTCCCATCTTACCCTTCCATCCCACTCCGCTGCTTGTCCCCTCTAACCCTTCCATCCCACTCCGCTGCTTGTCCCCTCTAGTCCTTCCATCCCACTCCGCTGCTTGTTCCCTCTTGTCCTTCCATCCCACTCCGCTGCTTGTCCCCTGTAGTCCTTCCATCCCACTCCGCTGCTTGTGCCCTCTAACCCTTCCAACCCACTCCGCTGCTTGTCCCCTCTAACCCTTCCATCCCACTCCGCTGCTTGTTCCCTCTAACCCTTCCATCCCACTCCGCTGCTTGTTCCCTCTAACCCTTCGATCCCACAACGCTGCTTGTCCCCTCAATCCTTCCATCCCACTCCGCTGCTTGTTGCCTCTAGTCCTTCAATCCCACTCCTCTGCTTGTCCCCTCTAACCCTTCCATCCCACTCCGCGGCTTGACCCCTCTAACCATTCCATCCCATTCCGCTGCTTGTTCCCTCTAACCCTTCCATCCCAATCCGCTGCTTGTTCCCTCTCACCCTTCGATCCCACTCCGCCGATTGTTCCCTCTAACCCTTCCACCCCAATCCGCTGCTTGTTCCCTCTAACCCTTCCATCCCACTCCGCTGCTTGTCCCCTCTAACCCCTCCATCCCACTCCGCTGCTTGTCCCCTCTAACCCTTCCATCCCACTCCGCTGCTTGTTCCCTCTAACCCTTCCATTCCACTCCGCTGCTTGTCCCCTCTAACACTTCCATCCCACTCCGCTGCTTGTCCCCTCTAGTCCTTCCATCCCACTCCGCTGCTTGTTCCCTCTTGTCCTTCCATCCCACTCCGCTGCTTGTCCCCTCTAGTCCTTCCAGCCCACTCCCCTGCATGTTCCCTTTTGTCCTTCCATCCCACTCCGCTGCTTGTCCCCTCTAACCCTTCAATCCCACTCCGCTGCTTGTCCCCTCCATCCCTTCCATCCCATTCCGCTCGTCCCCACTAGTCCTTCCATCCCACTCCGCTGCTGGTTCCCTCTAACCCTTCCATCCCACTCCGCAGCTTGTTCGATCTAACCTTCCATCCCACTTCGCTGCTTGTCCCCTCTAACCCTTCCATCCCACTCCGCTCCTTGTCCCCTCTAATCCTTCCACCCTACTCCGCTACTTGTTCCCTCTAACCCTTCCATCTCACTCCGCTGCTTGTTCCCTCTAACCCTTGAATCCCACTCCGCTGCTTGTTCCCTCTAACGTTTCCATCCCACTCCGCTGCTGGTCCCCTCTAACCCTTCCATCCCACTCCGCTGCTTGACCCCTCTAACCCTTCCATCCCACTCCGCTGCTTGTCCCCTCTAACCCTTCCAACCTACTCCGCTGCTTGTCCCCTCTAACCCTTCCATCCCACTCCGCTGCTTGTCCCCTCTAGTCCTTCCCTCCCTCATGCTTCCTGTTCCCTCTAACCCTTCCATCCCACTCCGCTGCTTGTCCCCTCTAACCCTTCCATCCCACTCCGCTGCTTGTTCCCGCTAACCCTTCCATCCCACTCCGCCGGTTGTTCCCTCTAAACCTTACATCCCACTCCGCCGCTTGTCCCCTCTAACCCTTCCATCCCACTCCGCTGCTTGTCCACTCTAGTCCTTCCAGCCCACTCCCCTGCTTGTTCCCTCTTGTCCTTCCATCCCACTCCGCTGCTTGTCCCCTCTAACCCTTCAATCCCACTCCGCTGCTTGTCCCCTCTAACCCTTCCATCCCATTCCGCTCGACCCCACTAGTACTTCCATCCCACTCCGCTCCTGGTTCCCTCTAACCCTTCCATCCCACTCCGCAGCTTGTTCCATCTAACCTTCCATCCCACTCCGCTGCTTGTTCCCTCTAGTCCTTCCATCCCACTCCGCTGCTTGTCCCCTCTAACCCTTCCATCCCACTCCGCTCCTTGTCCCCTCTAATCCTTCCACCCCACTCCGCTACTTGTTCCCTCTAACCCTTCCATCTCACTCCGCTGCTTGTTCCCTCTAACCCTTGAATTCCACTCCCCTACTTGTTCCCTCTAACCTTTCCATCCCACTCCGCTGCTGGGCCCCTCTAACCCTTCCATCCCACTCCGCTCCTTGACCCCTCTAACCCTTCCATCCCACACCGCTGCTTGTCCCCTCTAGTCCTTCCATTCCACTCCGCTGCTTATTGACTCGAGTCCTTCCATCCCACTCTGCTGCTTGTTCCCTCTAACCCTTCCATCCCACTCCTCTATATTCCCTCTAACCATTCCAACCCACTCCGCTGCTTGCTCCGTCTAACCCTTCCATCCCACTCCTCTATGTTCCCTCTAACCCTTCCATCCCACTCCGCTGCTTGTCCCCTCTCCCCCTTCCATCCTACTCCGCTGCCTGTTCCCTCTAACCCTTCCATCCCACTCCGCTGCTTGTCCCCTCTAACCCTTCCATCCCACTCCGCTGCTTGTTCCCTCTTACCCTTCCATCCCACTCCACTGCTTGTTGCGTCTAGTCCTTCAATCCCTCTCCTCCGCTTGTCCCGTCTAACCCTTTCATCCCACTCCGCTGCTTGACCCCTCTAACCCTTCCATCCACTCCGCTGCTTGTTCCCTCTAACCCTTCCATCCGAATCCGCTGCTTGTTCCCTCTAACACTTCCATCCCTCTCCGCTGCTTGTCCCCTCTAACCCTTCCATCCCATTCCGCTGCTTGCCCCCTCTAACCCTTCGGTCCCACTCCGCTGCTTGTTCCCTCTTACCCTTCCATCCCACACCGCTGCTTGTCCCCTCAAGTCGTTCCATCCCACTCCGCTGCTTGTTGCCTCTAGTCCTTCAATCCCACTCCTCTGCTTGTCCCCTCTAACCTTTCCATCCAACTCCGCTGCTTGACCCCTCTAACCCTTCCATCCCACTCCGCTACTTGTTCCCTCTAACCCTTCCATCCCAATCCGCTGCTTGTCCCCTCTAACCCTTCCATCCCACTCCGCTGCTTGTCCCCTCTAACCCTTCCCTCCCACTCCGCTGCTTGTTCCCTCTAACTTTTCCATCCCACTCCGCTGCTTGTTCCCTCTAACCCTTCCATCCCACTCCGCTTCTTGTCCCATCTAACCCTTCCATCCAACTCCGCTGCTTGTCCCCTCTATCCCTTCCATCCCACTCCGCTGCTTGTCCCCTCTAGTCCTTCCATCCCACTCCGCTACTTGTTCCCTCTTGTCCTTCCATCCCACTCCGCTGCTTGTCCCCTGTATTCCTTCCATCCCACTCCGCTGCTTGTCCCCTCTAACCCTTCCAACCCACTCCGCTGCTTGTCCCCTCTAACCCTTCCATCCCACTCCGCTGCTTGTTCCCTCTAACCCTTCAAGCCCACTCCGCTGCTTATTCCCTCTAACCCTTCCATCCCACTCCGCTGCTTGTCCCCTCAATCCTTCCATCCCACTCCGCTGCTTGTTGCCTCTAGTCCTTCAATCCCACTCCTCTGCTTGTCCCCTCTAACCCTTCCATCCCACTCCGCGGCTTGACCCCTCTAACCCTTCCATCCCAGTCCGCTGCTTGTTCCCTCTAACCCTTCCATCCCAATCCGCTGCTTGTTCCCTCTAACCCTTCGATCCCACTCCGCTGCTAGTTCCCTCTAACCCTTCCACCCCAATCCGCTGCTTGTTCCCTTTAACCCTTCCATCCCACTCCGCTGCTTGTCCCCTCTAACCCTTCCATCCCACTCCGCTGCTTGTCCCCTCTAACCCTTCCATCCCACTCCGCTGCTTTTCCCCATAACCTTCCATCCCACTCCGCTCCTTGTCCCCTCTAATCCTTCCACCCCACTCCGCTACTTGTTCCCTCTAACCCTTCCATCTCACTCCGCTGCTTGTTCCCTCTAACCCTTGAATCCCACTCCGCTGCTTGTTCCCTCTAACTCTTCCATCCCACTCCGCTGCTGCTCCCCTCTAACCCTTCCATCCCACTCCGCTGCTTGACCCCTCTAACCCTTCCATCCCACTCCGCTGCTTGTCCCCTCTAACCCTTCCAACCCACTCTGCTGCTTGTCCCCTCTATCCCTTCCATCCCACTCCGCTGCTTGTCCCCTCTAACCCTTCCATCCCACTCCGCTGCTTGTCCCCACTAGTCCTTTCCTCCCTCATGCTGCCTGTTCCCTCTTACCATTTCATCCCACTCCGCTGCTTGTTCCCTCTAACCCTTCCATCCCACTCTGCCGCTTGTTCCCTCCAAACCTGACATCCCACTCCGCCGCTTGTCCCCTCTAACCCTTCCATCCCACTCCGCTGCTTGTCCCCTCTAACACTTACATCCCACTCCGCTGCTTGTCCCCTCTAGTCCTTCCATCCCACTGCGCTGCTTGTTCCCTCTTGTCCTTCCATCCCACTCCGCTTCTTGTCCACTCTAGTCCTTCTAGCCCACTCCCCTGCTTCTTCCCTCTTGTCCTTCCATCCCACTCCGCTGCTTGTCCCCTCTAACCCTTCAATCCCACTCCGCTGCTTGTCCCCTCTAACCCTTCCATCCCATTCCGCTCGACCCCACTAGTACTTCCATCCCACTCCGCTGCTGGTTCCCTCTAACCCTTCCATCCCACTCCGCAGCTTGTTCCATCTAACCTTCCATCCCACTCCGCTGCTTGTTCCCTCTAGTCCTTCCATCCCACTCCGCTGCTTGTCCCCTCTAACCCTTCCATCCCACTCCGCTCCTTGTCCCCTCTAATCCTTCCACCCCACTCCGCTACTTGTTCCCTCTAACCCTTCCATCTCACTCCGCTGCTTGTTCCCTCCAGCCCTTGAATCCCACTCCGCTGCTTGTTCCCTCTAACCTTTCCATCCCACTCCGCTGCTGGTCCCCTCTAACCCTTCCATCCCACTCCGCTCCTTGACCCCTCTAACCCTTCCATCCCACTCCGCTTCTTGTCCCCTCTAACCCTTCCATCCCACACCGCTGCTTGTCCCCTCTAGTCCTTCCATTCCACTCCGCTGCTTATTGCCTCTAGTCCTTCCATCCCACTCTGCTGCTTGTTCCCTCTAACCCTTCCATCCCACTCCGCTGCTTATTACCTCTAACCCTTCCATCCCACTCCTCTATATTCCCTCTAACCATTCCAACCCACTCCGCTGCTTGCTCCGTCTAACCCTTCCATCCCACTCCTCTATGTTCCCTCTAACCCTTCCATCCCACTCCGCTGCTTGTCCCCTCTATCCCTTCCATCCCACTCCGCTGCCTGTTCCCTCTAACCCTTCCATCCCATTCCGCTGCTTGTCCCCTCTAACCCTTCCATCCCATTCCGCTGCTTGTCCCCTCTAACCCTTCCATCCCACTCCGCTGCTTGTTCCCTCTTACCCTTCCATCCCACTCCACTGCTTGTTGCGTCTAGTCCTTCAATCCCTCTCCTCCGCTTGTCCCGTCTAACCCTTCCATCCCACTCCGCTGCTTGACCCATCTAACCCTTCCATCCAATCCGCTGCTTGTTCCCTCTAACCCTTCCATCCGAATCCACTGTTTGTTCCCTCTAACACTTCCATCCCTCTCCTCTGCTTGTCCCCTCTAACCCTTCCATCCCACTCCGCTGCTTGCCCCCTCTAACCCTTCGATCCCACTCCGCTGCTTGTTCCCTCTTACCCTTCCATCCCACACCGCTGCTTGTCCCCTCAAGTCGTTCCATCCCACTCCGCTGCTTGTTGCCTCTAGTCCTTCAATCCCACTCCGATGCTTGTCCCCTCGAACCTTTCCATCCCACTCCGCTGCTTGACCCCTCTAACCCTTCCATCCCACTCCGCTGCTTGTTCCCTCTAACCCTTCCATCCTAATCTGCTGCTTGTCCCCTCTAACCTTCCATCACACTCCGCTGCTTGACCCCTCTAACCCTTCCGTCCCACTCCGCTGCTTGTTCCCTCTAACTTTTCCATCCCACTCCGCTACTTGTTCCCTCTTTCCCTTCCATCCCACTCCGCTGCTTGTCCCCTCTAACCCTTCCAGCCCACTCCGCTGCCTGTTCCCTCTAAGCCTTCCATCCCACTCCGCTGCTTGTCCCCTCTAACCCTTCCATCCCACTCCGCTGCTTGTTGCCTCTAGTCGTTCAATCCCACTCCTCTGCTTGTCCCCTCTAACCCTTCCATCCCACTCCGCTGCTTGACCCCTCTAACCCTTCCATCCCACTCCGCTGATTGTCCCCTTCTACCATTCCATCCCACTCCGCTGCTTGTTCCCTCTAACCCTTCCATCCCACTCCGCTTCTTGTCCCATCTAACCCTTCCATCCCACTCCGCTACTTGTTCCCTCTAACCCTTCCTTCTCACTCCGCTGCTTGTTCCCTCTAACCCTTCCATCTCACTCCGCTGCTTGTTCCCTCTAACCCTTCCATCCCACTCCGCTCCTTGTCCCCTCTAATCCTTCCACCCCACTCCGCTACTTGTTCCCTCTAACCCTTCCATCCCACTCCGCTCCTTGACCCCTCTAACCCTTCCATCCCACTCCGCTGCTTGTCCCCTCTAACCCTTCCAACCTACTCCGCTGCTTGTCCCCTCTAACCCTTCTATCCCACTCCGCTGCTTGTCCCCTCTAACCCTTCCATCCCACTCCGCTTCTTGTCCCCTCTAACCCTTGCATCCCACACCGCTGCTTGTCCCCTCTAGTCCTTCCATTCCACTCCGCTGCTTATTGCCTCTAGTCCTTCCATCCCACTCTGCTGCTTGTTCCCTCTAACCCTTCCATCCCACTCCGCTGCTTGTTCCCTCTAACCCTTCCATCCCACTCCGCTGCTTGTTCCCTCTAACCCTTCCATCCCACTCCGCTGCTTGCCCCCTCTAACCCTTCCATCCCACTCTGCTGCTTGTTCCCTCTTACCCTTCCATCCCACACCGCTGCTTGTCCCCACAAGTCGTTCCATCCCACTCCGCTGCTTGTTGCCTCTAGTCCTTCAATCCCACTTCCCTGCTTGTCCCCTCTAACCTTTCCATCCCACTCCGCTGCTTGACCCCTCTAACCCTTCCATCCCACTCCGCTGCTTGTTCCCTCTAACCCTTCCATCCCAATCCGCTGCTTGTTCCCTCTAACCCTTCCATCCCACTCCGCTGCTTGTCCCCTCTAACCCTTCCATCCCACTCCGATGCTTGTCCCCTCTAACCCTTCCATCCCACTCCGATGCTTATCCCCTCTAACCCTTCCGTCCCACTCCGCTGCTTGTTCCCTCTAACCCTTCCATCCAAATCCGCTGCTTGTTCCCTCTAACCCTTCGATCCCACTCCGCTGCTTGTTCCCTCTAACCCTTCCATCCCAATCCTCTGCTTGTTCCCTCTAACCCTTCCATCCCACTCCGCTGCTTGTTCCCTCTAAACCTTCCATCCCACTCCGCTGCTTGTTCCCTCTAAACCTTACATGCCACTCCGCTGCTTCTCCCCTCTAACCCTTCCATCCCACTCCGCTGCTTGTCCCCTCTAACCCTTCCATCCCATTCCGCTACTTGTCCCCTCTCGTCCTTCCATCCCACTCCGCTGATTGTTCCCTCTTGTCCTTCCATCCCACTCCGCTTCTTGTCCCTTCTAGTCACTCCAGCCCACTCCCCTGCTTGTCCCCACTAGTCCTTCCATCCCACTCCGCTGCTGGTTCCCTCTAACCCTTCCATCCCACTCCGCAGCTTGTTCCATCTAACCTTCCATCCCACTTCGCTGCTGTCCGCTCTAGTCCTTCCATCCCACTCCGGTGCTTATTCCCTCTAACCTTCCATTCTTCTCCGCTGCTTGTTCCCTCTTGTCCTTCCATCCCACTCCGCTGCTTGCCCCCTCTAACCCTTCCATCCCACTCCGCTCCTTGTCCCCTCTAATACTTCCACCCCATTCCGCTACTTGTTCCCTCTAACCCTTCAATCTCACTCCGCTGCTTGTTCCCTCTAACCCTTCCATCCCACTCCGCTGCTTGTTCCCTCTAACCCTTCCATCCCACTCCGCTGCTTGTCCCCTCTAACCCTTCCATCCCACTCCGCTGCTTGACCCCTCTAACCCTTCCATCCCACTCCGCTGCTTGTCCCCTCTAACCCTTCCAACCCACTCCGCTGCTTGTCCCCTCTCACCCTTCCATCCCACTCCGCTGCTTGTTCCCTCTAACCCTTCCGTCCCACTCCACTGCTTGTTCCCTCTAACCCTTCCATCCCACTCCGCTGCTTGTCCCCTCAATCCTTCCATCCCACTCCGCTGCTTGTTGCCTCTAGTCCTTCAATCCCACTCCTCTGCTTGCTCCCTCTAACCCTTCCATCCCACTCCGCGGCTTTACCCCTCTAACCCTTCCATCCCACTCCGCTGCTTGTTCCCCATAACCCTTCCATTCCAATCCGCTGCTTGTTCCCTCTAACCCTTCGATCCCACTCCGCTGCTTGTTCCCTCTAACCCTTCCAACCCACTCCGGTGCTTGTCCCCTCTAACCCTTCCATCCCACTCCGCTGCTTGTTCCCTCTAACCCTTCCATCCCACTCCGCTGCTTGTTCCCTCTAACCCTTCCATCCCACTCCGCTTCTTGTCCCATCAATCCTTCCATCCCACTCCACTGCTTGTTGCCTCTAGTCCTTCAATCCCACTCCTCTGCTTGTCCCCTCTAAGCCTTCCATCCCACTCCGCGGCTTGACCCCTCTATCCCTTCCATCCCACTCCGCTGCTTGTTCCCTCTAACCCTTCCATCCCAACGCGCTGCTTGTTCCCTCTAACCCTTCGATCCCACTCCGCTGCTTGTTCCCTCTAACCCTTCCACCCCAATCCGCTGCTTGTCCCCTCTAACCCTTCCATCCCACTCCGCTGCTTGTCCCCTCTAACCCTTCCATCCCAATCCTCTGCTTGTCCCCTCTAACCCTTCCATCCCACTCCGCTGCTTGTTCCCTCTAACCTTTCCATCCCACTCCACTGCTTGTTCCCTCTAACCCTTCCATCCCACTCCGCCGCTTGTTCCCTCTAAACCTTACATCCCACTCCGCCGCTTGTCCCCTCTAACCCTTCCATCCCACTCCACTGCTTGTCCCCTCTAACACTTCCATCCCACTCCGCTGCTTGTCCCCTCTAGTCCTTCCATCCCACTCCGCTGCTTGTTCCCTCTTGTCCGTCCATCCTTCTCCGCTGCTTTTCCCCTCTAGTCCTTCCAGCCCACTCCCCTGCTTGTTCCCTCTTATCCTTCCATCCCACTCCCCTGCTTATCCCCTCTAACCCTTCAATCCCACTCCGCTGCTTGTCCCCTCTAACCCTTCCATCCCATTCCGCTTGTCCCCACTAGTCATTCCATCCCACTCCGCTGCTGGTTCCCTCTAACCCTTCCATCCCACTCCGTAGCTTGTTCCCTCTAACACTTCCAACCCTCTCCGCTGCTTGTCCCCTCTAACCCTTCCATCCCACTCCCCTGCTTGTCCCCTCTAACCCTTCCATCCCACTCCGCTGCTTTTTCCCTCTAACCCTTCCATCCCACTCCGCTGCTTGTTCACTCTATCCTCTCCATCCCACTCCGCTGCTTGTCCATTCTAACCCTTCCATCCTACTCCGCTGCCTGTTCCCTCTAACCCTTCCATCCCACTCCGCTGCTTGCCCCCTCTAACCCTTCCATCCCACTCCTCTGCTTGTTCCCTCTTTCCCTTCCATCCCACACCGCAGCTTGTCCCCGCATGTCGTTCCATCCCACTCCGCTGCTTGTTGCCTCTAGTCCTTCAATCCCACTCCTCTGCTTGTCCACTCTAACCTTTCCATCCCTCTCCGCTGCTTGACCCCTCTAACCCTTCCATCCCACTCCGCTGCTGGTTCCCTCTAACCCTTCCATCCCACTCCGCAGCTTGTTCCCTCTAACACTTCCATCCCTCTCCGCTGCTTGTCCCCTCTATCCCTTCCATCCCACTCCGCTGCTTGTCCCCTCTAACCCTTCCATCCCACTCCGCTGCTTGTTCCCTCTAACCCTTCCATCCCACTCCGCTGCTTGTTCACTCTATCCTCTCCATCCCACTCCGCTGCTTGTCCATTCTAACCCTTCCATCCTACTCCGCTGCCTGTTCCCTCTAACCCTTCCATCCCACTCCGCTGCTTGCCCCCTCTAACCCTTCCATCCCACTCCGCTGCTTGTTCCCTCTTACCCTTCCATCCCACACCGCAGCTTGTCCCCTCATGTCGTTCCATCCCACTCCGCTGCTTGTTGCCTCTAGCCCTTCAATTCCACTCCTCTGCTTGTCCACTCTAACCTTTCCATCCCACTCCGCTGCTTGACCCCTCTAACCCTTCCATCCCACTCCGCTGCTTGTTCCCTCTAACCCTTCCATCCCAATCCGCTGCTTGACCCCTCTAACCCTTCCATCCCACTCCGCTGCTTGTCCCCTCCTACCCTTCCATCCCACTCCGATGCTTGTCCCCTCTAACCCTTCCGTCCCACTCCGCTGCTTGTTCCCTCTAACCCTTCCATCCCACTCCGCTGCTTGTTCCCTCTTTCCTTTCCATCCCACTCCGCTGCTTGTCCCCTCTAACCCTTCCAGATCACTCAGCTGCCTGTTCCTTCTAACCCTTTCATCCCACTCCGCTGCTTGTCTCCTCTAACCCTTCCATCCCACTCCGCTGCTTGTCCCCTCTAACCCTTCCATCCCACTCCGCTGCTTGTTGCCTCTAGACTTACAATCCCACTCCTCTGCTTGTCCCCTCTAACCCTTCCATCCCACTCCGCTGCTTGACCCCTCTAACCATTCCATCCCACTCCGCTGATTGTCCCCTTCTACCATTCCATCCCACTCTGCTGCTTGTTCCCTCTAACCCTTCCATCCCACTCCTCTATATTCCCTCTAACCATTCCAACCCACTCCGCTGCTTGCTCCGTCTAACCCTTCCATCCCACTCCTCTATGTTCCCTCTAACCCTTCCATCCCACTCCGCTGCTTGTCCCCTCTACCCCTTCCATCGCACTCCGCTGCCTGTTCCCTCTAACCCTTCCATCCCACTCCGCTGCTTGTCCCCTCTAACCCTTCCATCCCACTCCGCTGCTTGTTCCCTCTTACCCTTCCATCCCACTCCACTGCTTGTTGCGTCTAGTCCTTTAATCCCTCTCCTCCGCTTGTCCCGTCTAACCCTTTCATCCCACTCCGCTGCTTGACCCCTCTAACCCTTCCATCCACTCCGCTGCTTGTTCCCTCTAACCCTTCCATCCGAATCCACTGCTTGTTCCCTCTAACACTTCCATCCCTCTCCGCTGCTTGTCCCCTCTAACCCTTCCATCCCATTCCGCTGCTTGCCCCCTCTAACCCTTCGGTCCCACTCCGCTGCTTGTTCCCTCTTACCCTTCCATCCCACACCGCTGCTTGTCCCCTCAAGTCGTTCCATCCCACTCCGCTGCTTGTTGCCTCTAGTCCTTCAATCCCACTCCTCTGCTTGTCCCCTCTAACCTTTCCATCCCACTCCGCGGCTTGACCCCTCTATCCCTTCCATCCCACTCCGCTGCTTGTTCCCTCTAACCCTTCCATCCCAACGCGCTGCTTGTTCCCTCTAACCCTTCGATCCCACTCCGCTGCTTGTTCCCTCTAACCCTTCCACCCCAATCCGCTGCTTGTCCCCTCTAACCCTTCCATCCCACTCCGCTGCTTGTCCCCTCTAACCCTTCCATCCCAATCCTCTGCTTGTCCCCTCTAACCCTTCCATCCCACTCCGCTGCTTGTTCCCTCTAACCTTTCCATCCCACTCCACTGCTTGTTCCCTCTAACCCTTCCATCCCACTCCGCCGCTTGTTCCCTCTAAACCTTACATCCCACTCCGCCGCTTGTCCCCTCTAACCCTTCCATCCCACTCCACTGCTTGTCCCCTCTAACACTTCCATCCCACTCCGCTGCTTGTCCCCTCTAGTCCTTCCATCCCACTCCGCTGCTTGTTCCCTCTTGTCCGTCCATCCTTCTCCGCTGCTTTTCCCCTCTAGTCCTTCCAGCCCACTCCCCTGCTTGTTCCCTCTTATCCTTCCATCCCACTCCCCTGCTTATCCCCTCTAACCCTTCAATCCCACTCCGCTGCTTGTCCCCTCTAACCCTTCCATCCCATTCCGCTTGTCCCCACTAGTCATTCCATCCCACTCCGCTGCTGGTTCCCTCTAACCCTTCCATCCCACTCCGTAGCTTGTTCCCTCTAACACTTCCAACCCTCTCCGCTGCTTGTCCCCTCTAACCCTTCCATCCCACTCCCCTGCTTGTCCCCTCTAACCCTTCCATCCCACTCCGCTGCTTTTTCCCTCTAACCCTTCCATCCCACTCCGCTGCTTGTTCACTCTATCCTCTCCATCCCACTCCGCTGCTTGTCCATTCTAACCCTTCCATCCTACTCCGCTGCCTGTTCCCTCTAACCCTTCCATCCCACTCCGCTGCTTGCCCCCTCTAACCCTTCCATCCCACTCCTCTGCTTGTTCCCTCTTTCCCTTCCATCCCACACCGCAGCTTGTCCCCGCATGTCGTTCCATCCCACTCCGCTGCTTGTTGCCTCTAGTCCTTCAATCCCACTCCTCTGCTTGTCCACTCTAACCTTTCCATCCCTCTCCGCTGCTTGACCCCTCTAACCCTTCCATCCCACTCCGCTGCTGGTTCCCTCTAACCCTTCCATCCCACTCCGCAGCTTGTTCCCTCTAACACTTCCATCCCTCTCCGCTGCTTGTCCCCTCTATCCCTTCCATCCCACTCCGCTGCTTGTCCCCTCTAACCCTTCCATCCCACTCCGCTGCTTGTTCCCTCTAACCCTTCCATCCCACTCCGCTGCTTGTTCACTCTATCCTCTCCATCCCACTCCGCTGCTTGTCCATTCTAACCCTTCCATCCTACTCCGCTGCCTGTTCCCTCTAACCCTTCCATCCCACTCCGCTGCTTGCCCCCTCTAACCCTTCCATCCCACTCCGCTGCTTGTTCCCTCTTACCCTTCCATCCCACACCGCAGCTTGTCCCCTCATGTCGTTCCATCCCACTCCGCTGCTTGTTGCCTCTAGCCCTTCAATTCCACTCCTCTGCTTGTCCACTCTAACCTTTCCATCCCACTCCGCTGCTTGACCCCTCTAACCCTTCCATCCCACTCCGCTGCTTGTTCCCTCTAACCCTTCCATCCCAATCCGCTGCTTGACCCCTCTAACCCTTCCATCCCACTCCGCTGCTTGTCCCCTCCTACCCTTCCATCCCACTCCGATGCTTGTCCCCTCTAACCCTTCCGTCCCACTCCGCTGCTTGTTCCCTCTAACCCTTCCATCCCACTCCGCTGCTTGTTCCCTCTTTCCTTTCCATCCCACTCCGCTGCTTGTCCCCTCTAACCCTTCCAGATCACTCAGCTGCCTGTTCCTTCTAACCCTTTCATCCCACTCCGCTGCTTGTCTCCTCTAACCCTTCCATCCCACTCCGCTGCTTGTCCCCTCTAACCCTTCCATCCCACTCCGCTGCTTGTTGCCTCTAGACTTACAATCCCACTCCTCTGCTTGTCCCCTCTAACCCTTCCATCCCACTCCGCTGCTTGACCCCTCTAACCATTCCATCCCACTCCGCTGATTGTCCCCTTCTACCATTCCATCCCACTCTGCTGCTTGTTCCCTCTAACCCTTCCATCCCACTCCTCTATATTCCCTCTAACCATTCCAACCCACTCCGCTGCTTGCTCCGTCTAACCCTTCCATCCCACTCCTCTATGTTCCCTCTAACCCTTCCATCCCACTCCGCTGCTTGTCCCCTCTACCCCTTCCATCGCACTCCGCTGCCTGTTCCCTCTAACCCTTCCATCCCACTCCGCTGCTTGTCCCCTCTAACCCTTCCATCCCACTCCGCTGCTTGTTCCCTCTTACCCTTCCATCCCACTCCACTGCTTGTTGCGTCTAGTCCTTTAATCCCTCTCCTCCGCTTGTCCCGTCTAACCCTTTCATCCCACTCCGCTGCTTGACCCCTCTAACCCTTCCATCCACTCCGCTGCTTGTTCCCTCTAACCCTTCCATCCGAATCCACTGCTTGTTCCCTCTAACACTTCCATCCCTCTCCGCTGCTTGTCCCCTCTAACCCTTCCATCCCATTCCGCTGCTTGCCCCCTCTAACCCTTCGGTCCCACTCCGCTGCTTGTTCCCTCTTACCCTTCCATCCCACACCGCTGCTTGTCCCCTCAAGTCGTTCCATCCCACTCCGCTGCTTGTTGCCTCTAGTCCTTCAATCCCACTCCTCTGCTTGTCCCCTCTAACCTTTCCATCCCACTCCGCTGCTTGACCCCTCTAACCCTTCCATCCCACTCCGCTACTTGTTCCCTCTAACCCTTCCATCCCAATCCGCTGCTTGTCCCCTCTAACCCTTCCATCCCACTCCGCTGCTTGTCCCCTCTAACCCTTCCGTCCCACTCCGCTGCTTGTTCCCTCTAACTTTTCCATCCCACTCCGCTGCTTGTTCCCTCTTTCCCTTCCATCCCACTCCGCTGCTTGTCCCCTCTAACCCTTCCAGCTCACTCCGCTGCCTGTTGCCTCTATCCCTTCCATCCCACTCCGCTGCTTGTCCCCTCTAACCCTTCCATCCCACTCCGCTGCTTGTCCCTCTAACCCTTCCATCCCACTCCGCTGCTTGTTGCCTCTAGTCGTTCAATCCCACTCCTCTGCTTGTCCCCTCTAACCCTTCCATCCCACTTATCTGCTTGACCCCTCTAACCCTTCCAACCCACTCCGCTGATTGTCCCCTTCTACAATTCCATCCCACTCCGCTGCTTGTTCCCTCTAACCCTTCCATCCCACTCCGCTTCTTGTCCCATCTAACCCTTCCATCCCAACTCCGCTGCTTGTCCCCTCTATCCCTTCCATCCCACTCCGCTGCTTGTCCCCTCTAGTCCTTCCATCCCACTCCGCTGCTTGTTCCCTCTTGTCCTTCCATCCCACTCCGCTGCTTGTCCCCTGTATTCCTTCCATCCCACTCCGCTGCTTGTCCCCTCTAACCCTTCCAACCCACTCCGCTGCTTGTCCCCTCTAACCCTTCCATCCCACTCCGCTGCTTGTTCCCTCTAACCCTTCAATCCCACTCCGCTGCTTATTCCCTCTAACCCTTCCATCCCACTCCGCTGCTTGTCCCCTCAATCCTTCCATCCCACTCCGCTGCTTGTTGCCTCTAGTCCTTCAATCCCACTCCTCTGCTTGTCCCCTCTAACCCTTCCATCCCACTCCGCGTCTTGACCCCTCTAACCCTTCCATCCCAGTCTGCTGCTTGTTCCCTCTAACCCTTCCATCCCAATCCGCTGCTTGTTCCCTCTAACCCTTCGATCCCACTCCGCTGCTAGTTCCCTCTAACCCTTCCACCCCAATCCGCTGCTTGTTCCCTTTAACCCTTCCATCCCACTCCGCTGCTTGTCCCCTCTAACCCTTCCATCTCACTCCGCTGCTTGTCCCCTCTAACCCTTCCATCCCACTCCGCTGCTTTTCCCCATAACCTTCCATCCCACTCCGCTCCTTGTCCCCTCTAATCCTTCCACCCCACTCCGCTACTTGTTCCCTCTAACCCTTCCATCTCACTCCGCTGCTTGTTCCCTCTAACTCTTGAATCGCACTCCGCTGCTTGTTCCCTCTAACTCTTCCATCCCACTCCGCTGCTGCTCCCCTCTAACCCTTCCATCCCACTCCGCTGCTTGACCCCTCTAACCCTTCCATCCCACTCCGCTGCTTGTCCCCTCTAACCCTTCCAACCCACTCTGCTGCTTGTCCCCTCTAACCCTTTCATCCCACTCCGCTGCTTGTCCCCTCTAACCCTTCCATCCCAATCCGCTGCTTGTCCCCACTAGTCCTTTCCTCCCTCATGCTGCCTGTTCCCTCTTACCATTCCATCCCACTCCGCTGCTTGTCCCCTCTAACCCTTCCATCCCACTCCGCTGCTTGTTCCCTCTAACCCTTCCATCCCACTCCGCCGCTTGTTCCCTCCAAACCTGACATCCCACTCCGCCGCTTGTCCCCTCTAACCCTTCCATCCCACTCCGCTGCTTGTCCCCTCTAACACTTACATCCCACTCCGCTGCTTGTCCCCTCTAGTCCTTCCATCCCACTCCGCTGCTTGTTCCCTCTTGTCCTTCCATCCCACTCCGCTTCTTGTCCACTCTAGTCCTTCTAGCCCACTCCCCTGCTTCTTCCCTCTTGTCCTTCCATCCCACTCCGCTGCTTGTCCCCTCTAACCCTTCAATCCCACTCCGCTGCTTGTCCCCTCTAACCCTTCCATCCCATTCCGCTCGACCCCACTAGTACTTCCATCCCACTCCGCTGCTGGTTCCCTCTAACCCTTCCATCCCACTCCGCAGCTTGTTCCATCTAACCTTCCATCCCACTCCGCTGCTTGTTCCCTCTAGTCCTTCCATCCCACTCCGCTGCTTGTCCCCTCTAACCCTTCCATCCCACTCCGCTCCTTGTCCCCTCTAATTCTTCCACCCCACTCCGCTACTTGTTCCCTCTAACCCTTCCATCTCACTCCGCTGCTTGTTCCCTCCAGCCCTTGAATCCCACTCCGCTGCTTGTTCCCTCTAACCTTTCCATCCCACTCCGCTGCTGGTCCCCTCTAACCCTTCCATCCCACTCCGCTCCTTGACCCCTCTAACCCTTCCATCCCACTCCGCTTCTTGTCCCCTCTAACCCTTCCATCCCACACCGCTGCTTGTCCCCTCTAGTCCTTCCATTCCACTCCGCTGCTTATTGCCTCTAGTC